>NW_010100464.1:34755-40107 GCF_000699245.1 Pterocles gutturalis | reverse complement strand
CCGCTTTTTCTGCATAAACACACTGAAATCAATCAAGAGGAAGGTAATTTACTGCTTGTCCCGAGTCCCACCCACAACACTTAACAGCCATTGTTAGCTTTCACAGGTATCTCCAAATTCCCTGGTTTTATCCCGAAAACCCCATTGCACTGGAATCCAGACCTGTGCTCTGGAGTGCATGTCAGACCTTACTAGAACACACACATATGGAAGCAAATATAAATGGCCCCCAAAGGCTTTCAGGCTGAGTTCCTCCTGGGGTGCCCTGTGGAACCTGCACCTCTCAAAGGAGAGGAGAAAACAGCTGTTGGGATTTGCTCCCACTCTGGGTACCCTACATTTCCAGCCCGCTGCACTGTGCTGTGTCCTTGCTGCAATCAGATCACTCTGATGGCTGCATTCGTGTTCCTGGGTCCATTCCCGTGGCCTCTGGGCTCCACAGAAGGGATGAACTGGTTTCCAAGTGAAAAATCCAACATGTTGCATGAACTTGCAGTAAACAACTCCCTGTGCTGGGAAAACCATCAGGTTGTACAGACAGTGGAAATATTCCTTTGCAAATGGGCTCTCGGGGAAAATGGAGCATTTGAGGAGCTCTTTTTCACTTTCTCTCTCTCTTTTTAAATTAGGGCTGTGAGCTGGCACTCAACTCCTGCTGTGAAAAAATAACACAGGAAAAAAGAAGTACCAGAATCAGCTGTTGAGAGCTGCTGCCACTGCTCATGACCATGTGCTGGAATATGTACATCGGTCCCCTGAATAAACCCTAGGGGCCAAAAAATTAAAAAAAATATTTTTAAAGTATTTAAAAAGAATGTTGTAGCATTTTTGGAAAGCATTGCATTTGCAGGATCAGGGTCTCTCTCCAGCAAAGAGGGAACAGGGAAAAGTATCATAGATTGATGAGGAGCAAAAGGTTGAGTGCTGGAGCAGAAAAAGGCACCCCCAGCTTCTGCCAAAGGACGCAGCAGTTCCTATCAAGTCACAGATCAGTCATGCTGCTTTGTCTCACCAGGAGGGGATTCCTGGTGAGGTGTCTTCTTGTGCAGACTGCCTTCTCGTAGCTCAGAGGTTTTGGCTTTGCTCTCCATTTTGCTGTGACCTCCCCACTGATCATGCAGAGATGGACCTACAGAGAGGCTGAGGAGCCCCTAGTCCACGTGTAACCTCCCCACCCTCATTCCCTTGGCTAAACTGTGGCTCCAAAGGCCCTTATCGTGCAGCCAAAACTGGCTTCAGCACTCTCACCCTGCCCTAGTTGCTATTTCCTTCTTTGGGCTGCCCCATCCTCCTCCCACAGCTTTAAAAAAATCTTCTTTTTTTAGCAAGGTCATTTTTAACTTGGATCAATTCACAGATTCAGCATAAGACCCCAAGACTGCTGCGTGGGAATGGCTCAAAGTGGTAGCGTGCAGCCATCTGGGGAAAGTACATTGGGGTAGGAAAGAGGTGGGGAGAGAGTAGTTACATCTGCTTTGCCAATAAAAATACTCCTGGTGTTTTACCACCAGGTGAGGGAACATGGTTGCTGCTGAGAAAAGTCCTTCTCCCCTCTTCGGAGAGGCTGTTGAAGAGCAAGGGAGATGAGGAATATGGAAGAGGGAAGGAACCCCTTTTTCAACAGCAATAAATTGCAGCGTTGGCTCACTGAACGTGGTCAACCGCAGCCCAGAAGTCTTTGCAAAGCTGGCTTTGGGAAGAGATGAAGTCCTGAGTTAGTCACGGCCAGTGATAACATTCTCAAGCGCTTTGCAGTCTGTCCTGAAACACCACCCCAAAGGTGGCTTTGCCCCCTGTACAGGTGGAAAGGGAGTCGTAAGAGCCTGTGCTGGGAGATTCCCTGGATTTTGTTAGGGATGCATCATTTACCTCCATCAGCTTTTTAATTTTATGCTTCTCTTGCTGATATTGAGAGGGATCTAGAATGGAGCTGTCTTTGACATTTTGCATGCGTTTACTTAAACTCGGTTTTCCCACTTCATTTGATTAATTCTGTTTGTGTTTGTTTTATTCAGTTGGTGATGGAGTGTAGGAGCATGCATGTCTGAAAGACTCTGTAATTGCATTGCCTGTCTTCTGATAGTGCAATTAATCAGGCATATTAATCATCACTGCTTCCCAATTATTGCTTCCCATGTAGACATATAGCCCTGAAAATTCAAGCATAGACCTAAATCCTTACAGACTCATTCCTATTAATAACTGTTATAGACATGGCAACTTCCTCCACAACCTCTGCGCAAGGAGTGGCCTTTTGTGATGAGTTATTTATGACAGCTTCATTTGATTTGAAGGCTTTGGTCATTTACATGGTTTAATTGATGGAAGTTATTTCCCTGAAGCTTGAAGTCTTATATTTGATTTACTTCCTGAGAATAACAATCTGTTTGTAGGTGCTCTGGATAGACAGTGTTTTGTGATATTTCTGTTATTGCTTTACTCCCTAACAGTCTACAAAAAGGCTGTTAAAAGTCTTTAAGTTACTTATTAAGAGAAGCCTTGAGTAATATACGGCTTGACTAATATATGACCTACATGGATGGCAATGCATGGGTGGATTATAAACCTGTCAAAAGGCACTTTGGCTTTTAGTTATGTTCTTTGGCAGGAAATAAATGCCATTCCTCTATGAGCTCTATTATCTTAAGTACGTCTATGCCTCATCTGAAAGGAATTATTGAGATTTATGGCCAACATTTGGACATTGTGATACCTGAAGAAGTCTCTTGCTGCTGCGGCAGTGTTACCTGGGAGAAGGGGTTCCTGAGATGAGCATTGTCTATGGAGTAAGGAATTCACTGGGAATTCAGTCTTGTGAGGCTGAATTTTTTCAAAGTACTGTTTAACAAGAGAGATTTTGGTGTCTTTGTTACCCTGATGTCCTTCACAATGTTGTCCCAAAGATTGAGAGCTTGTAACAGTGCTACAGCAGATCCAGAGTCCACTCCTGTAATGGTGCTGGTCTTTTACAGCCCTGAAATACGTGGCTGGGGACCATCTGCGTGAGCTGTTGTGTGAATGCAAATTTTTGTCTCTAGCTTAAGTATTATAAGGTCAGGACCGGACTTATTGGGTGCTGGACTTGACTGCTGAAGGTCCGTGGTGTATTTTTGTAGGCAGGTGGTTTGAAGCAGGAGACTTTTCAATCCACGGAATTTCCTAAGTTCTGAGCAACTGACTCCTGGGAGATGCAAGTGGAAATTACTCTAACTAGCTCATTACACTAATTATGCAAATGATCCTATTTACACTGATAGGAACGCAACCAGACCACTCAACTTAGTCTGGATGCACACAGGTGTAACTACAAAATAAAGCCTAGTCCATCACCTGCCTTGGTTCAGGATCTTTACAGACCTTCAGTAACCCATCACAGTAGTAGTAAAAGCTTGCTCTCAAGCACAGAAACTTGTTTTGGAGCTTTTATGGAGGTCAGGGACATGGAAAGCCCTCTGTGACAGCTGTCACTGGGCTACAGCATCTTTTTCCCTCCTTGCTATCCATTTTATTACCAACAGTTCTCATTTCCCTAATTTAATTAGCTAGTGAAAGACCATTTACATTAATTAAATAAATCACCATTCTGGTTCATTGTGAAGCTAATGATCCACTCTCTAATTCACACGGTTACAAGGAACTTGATAAACAAAAGTAGCTGCTGCCAGCAAGCTCCTGCCCTGTTGAAACCCGGCTTTGCCATCTCCACCAATTCAACACCGGCCACGTGGAGACCCCCGTGTCCCCTGCCCGGTCCCTTTCATACCTGGATGCTACAGGGTTCAGTGAAAGACGTGGGTGGTTCAGGTTCTCTCCCTCTTCCAAGGGCATGGCGAGTCCTTGCTCTGCGTAGTACGTGCCTGGTTATCCACACAGGGTAGGTGTTTGTTGCACAGGGGGCTGCCTGGAAAAGCTTACTATTTAGCTCAAAATTAAGTATTTGGGTTTTGCAGCTTTGGAGGCTGTTGGTTTGATGTTGGATGCTGTGAAGGTGGGAGGTCTCAGATAGTTTCCAGGAATTGAGAAATGTCCACACAGAATCAGGCACACAAGTGGCCGAAATGAATAGAAAGTGGAGAACTAAACAGCTTCACGGTGTAGGATCCGGGGTGGAGGTCCAGTGGTGAGAAAAAGGGTGTAGCTGCTTGGTGTAGAGCTGAATGTGATGTTGAATTTAGTGGCGACGCCAGATGGGGACTCCCTTAAGGAGATGGATCTCGTTTTCTCACCACCGTGGTAATGCAAGTGGTTCCTCATGAGAAACGATGAGGATCTGACCAGAGTCTCATCTCTTTTACACCAGTAATGTTGGTGCCACTGGAGTCACTCCAAGGTCAGGCTTGAATAATCCAGGCTAACAGAGGATCCCCTAGAGGGGAGGCATCCAGAGATGGATGAGCCTACATGAATCATTTCCTGCTCAGGTTTTTTCAGGCACTGGAGAGTCATGCTTTGAAGTCTGAAATCCCAGCTTCATCCATCTGAGATGAACTCCCCCCAGGAGTACCAAGATTTCAGGATGGAATTTGGCGTTCCTGTCCCTGCCAGGATGTTCTGCTGACAGCTCTCTAGACCTTGACTGCATTGACCCCTTGGAGCCCTGTTATTTATTTAAATTCTAGCAAGGGGAGGTATCACTTTACCAACCAGTCCAGGGCTTTCAAACTCAGACACATTTCTTAGCAGCCTCTTCTGATGGGCTTGTGTCAAACACTTTTGAGATAATCTAGCCAGCTGGGTCCAAGTTCATCCTACTTGTCATGGATTTCTAACTGAAGGATCTGAGCTAGGACCCTTTTCAGACTGATATAAACTGCTTCAACCTTCAGAGAGGGATTGAATCTAGTTAAGATTCAGGATTATAGCCTTGGTTCGTTGCTGTAGTCTGGTCAGTCTCTCTCTAAAGGCAAATAACTTTTTAATGAATTCCAAATGATGAACGACACAACAGAAAGCTGACAAAAACATCAGTTTAACTGCAGCATTGTTCCAAACCATAAAAATCTATTATCTTTTTCATATTTCTAAGCCAATACCCCTGCTGTTTCCTGGAATTCTTCCCTTTTTCAGTCCATCATTAAAAACAAAGCCTATCCACAATTGTGAACAGAATAATTGGAAAGGAGAATTAGACTGAAAGGTAATGTAATAGCTTTCTAAGCACTCACAGGAAACAAAGATCTGTGGAAATGTAAAATATTGGAACAAAGAATATACCTCTGTCGTTGGAAGCCACAAGGTGAAGTGTCCAAGGCTGCTTTTCCAGTGGGTGGAAAGAGAAAGACGCTTGTGCAGGTCAAGTCAAACCACCCTAATGTGTATGTCCAAAGTGGATTGGCTGAATTGCCCTCTGCA
>NW_010100464.1:0-34724 GCF_000699245.1 Pterocles gutturalis | reverse complement strand
CTTGCCTATAGAGGGAATACTTAATCTAAATACTGCTCTTTTTAAAATGTTGTAGACTTAGGTGATATGAATCATACCCTGGCATCTATTCAAATAACCAACACAGATTGCAGAAACAAGGAGAAATCTCCAGGTGCATTGGCCAAGCAACTGCCTCTGAGTCCTACAGGTGCAGAAAGACCAAAACCTTCCTGGGAACCTTTCTGCTGTCTACTTCAGGACTTTAGTTTGTATGCTCAGGTCATGAGCACAGTCACCTAAGGTATAGCCAGGGGAGGGAAACCTCTTCAGAGTGCAATTCGGAGCAGGAGCATGAGCTGGCTTGACAACAGGTGTACTCAATAGGGCTGTCATGATAGGCATTCATCCTGGATTGTTAGGATGGGAGCAGTGTCTTCCTTTATGTCCGCCCACCACCACGAATGTCAGGGCTGCTGCTGAGATCAACCAGGAATATTGAACAGGCAACAGCATCCCCTGAGCAAAGGTGTAATCACCCTTCAGTAATAAAGCCCAGCGTTAGGTTTTTTTTTTGTAGCTTTGGCTTCAAAATCCATTTAGGTTGAAAAGAGAAGGCAAAGGAAAATTATGGTGCTAAATAGACTGAAAACAATTAAGGCATTTTTGAGCTACAAGACATTAAAGCACGAACCCTGAAATGAAATTTGGTAAGTTTTTGCCCAGTATGGCTTTGTTTTCTCTCTGCGTGATATTGCGTCATAGCGAAGCATACTCCTTGGGGTTTAATGGGAACAATGTGTTTCTTTGGGAGGTAGGGACAGATATTAGGTTATTAGGGAAAGATATTAGGTTATTCTTAGTTATTTGGATAAATACTCATGTTTTGTCAAGGACCTCCCAGTAAGTGTGTGGATACTGCTGTTGCTTAGCATGCTGAGCTGGACTGGGAAGCACAATGGTTTGGGTTTGAAATAGAGGCAGTGTTGCAGCTGACGCAAAAAACAAATTACAGCTGTTGATAAAGTGTGGTAAAGGCTAGAGGAGGTTTCTCTCCTCCTAACACAGGCACAAACCCTGCACTGGCACCCTTAGCTATGCCTAAGTGTGGAAGATAGCTTGGGGCACCCAGTGGATAACCCACTTCTCTGGGAGGTCTTCTGGTAACGTGGAAGGGCATTATGCATTTTCCCTTCCTCTGTATGTGTGTGTATTAATTAGGGAGGTGTTAACTGCAAAACACCCTCTCATGGTAAGATCATAAGAAGGCACAGACCTGGTTCCTCTGATAGCTGCACAGCGGTTTGTCTCTTGCCATGCTAAGTCTCCTTCTCCTTTGAGTCCTTTGCAACTTCAGGGCTTGAGCTTGAAGTTCAGGACAACTCCCCCCTCCTCCACATTTCATTACTGGGGTCAGAAATGGGACTTTGGGGACTCCATAGAATGGGTTGGGTTGGAAGAAGGGACCTTAAAGATCATCTAGTTCCAACCCTCCTGCCATGGCAGGGACACCTTCCACCAGACCAGGTTGCTCAAAGCCTCGCCCAACCTCAGACGTGACTGTAAAATCAGCATCACGTGGCAAGATTTGGGATGGTCAGCCACCCTCAGCTCACACTCAACGGGGAGGCGTATCCACAAGCATTGCACACCCATCCCACCCAGCTCCTTTCGAACCCAGCCCTGCACAAAACATGCCCACGTGCATCCAGCCCCAGTCCTTGTTTCCAAAGTTAATTACTTTTCTCCCCTTAAAGAGAATTCCTGCACTGTTGACATTCATCATCCCTGTGTCAATCTCTCCGCACAAAGATGTATTGCTCGCTGTACTCCGTGCAGAGCCGGGAGTGTCCCAGCGGTGTTTTCTGAAAGTCATTTTGAGTAATCATCCCTGGAGGGTCCCTGAAGCACATTCAGCTCTACATCAAGCAGCATTACCTCCCCCTCATTAGCATGCTGCAAAGCCATGCTCCCTTCCCCCTCCTGCCCTTTCTGCTCTTCACTGAAAGACGAACAGAAAGTCAGTCCTTCCTCTCCTCCAGTAGTTCCACCACAACCCCTTTCATTTTAGCATCTAAATCAGAACTGCCTGTGTGCTTGCTGTGTGCTGTTATTTTTCACTCTGCCCCATTGGTGCCCTTCGCAGGAGCTCATCATAGCAGCATGAGAGCCTTCTCCCCTGCAGCTCCTACCACTCATTTATCTCCATCTTATTGAATTGTTTGAATAGCCAAGACTATTTCTACACTGACTTTGGAGCTTTCAGTGCTCATCCCATACCCCTTTCCATATACATTATTGCAAAATCTTCCTTGCATCCATGGCTTGGAAGTGTACAGATGTGGCTTAAAGGTACATGGGTCTTGAGATGAGTCTTTCCAGATTTTCTTCTTATGTAGGTCTCAGAGTGCTCTGGTCCTTCCTCGTCTTCTTCTGGGTCCCTGAGGTAGGGAAGGGCTCTGCACCCCAGATGCTCCAGGCATGGCTGTGTGCCAGGGAGGATGCAGGACCTGTGATTTACCATCTTTTTTTTTTCTCATGGAGCAGCTGCATGAAAAGCCACTAATTGAGTCTTTAGCTTCAAGGTACGTTTTCTTTGATGGCTTTTCTTCTCTCCCTCCCTCTGCTGCCTCTCGTTCCCACCGTCGTGCTGCTGCATGCCATCCCTTCTCCCCTGCCAGCACAGCTGCTCTGCTGAGAGCTGGTTTGGGGAACGGATCCAGCTGAAGAGCAACATAGACAAAACAGGGGTTTTTTTGGGTAATCAGTTGCTCCCCTGATTCTTTTTATCCTACCCTGCTCAGCCACAGCTTTGTGGCACGAAACCATGATGCATCAGGAACAACAACACTTGGGAGGGGGTAAGGGACAAGGACTGGGAGGCAATTGTTTAAGCTGATGTTGCTGCAAAAGAAAATGTATCAAGAAACCACAGCCTGAGGTGCAAGACCTCTAAGTGAAATAACAGAGGGCTAGTGTCACGTTCCTTTAAACCCCTCAAGGAATTTGACTTACTGGACAGAGATCCTTTCTGCAAGAAAAAAACCCAGACAAACAGCCCTTTATAAATGAGGAAATGCTTATTATCTCCTTCATCCTCTGCTCCTTTCTGTGCCTCCTCCTTTCAAAGTTAGAGTCATGAGGATATACAGAGATGCAGAATAATGCAATAAATTCAGAAGTGCCCTGGAGCTCAATTCTAGTTGCAAATATTTTAGGTCTGCGTGGATTTGTGGAGGAGCTGTAAGCTGCGCAGCAGAATGAAAGCCTGGCAGCATTCGTAGCTCCAGACCCCTGCTGAGAGCTGTTCAAATACATCTTTAAAGACAAAGAAAATAATGGCAAAAGGCTGAAAACAGCAAAGCTTTTCCCCCATCTCTCACTCCTCGTTTCTCAGTTCAGCACATCCCAATGACGTTTTCTCAGGTGTCAGGAACGGGTGCTTTGAAAACCTGCCAGAATCACATCGTTTGTTCATAGTGTTAGAGTCACCAACTCCACCACCTGAAAGAAGCCCTTAGCACCCAGAAAAATGGGTCTTGCACCCCACAGCATGTGAGGAAGAAAAGCAAAGAGGTGGTTTTTGTAAGTGGGAGTCTGCTGTTCACATTAGTTTCTGAGGCATCTAAAAAATTTAACACCGAGACTTTTTGGAAAACATCTTCACTTCTCCTTTACTGGCACAGTCTTCCCTGGGCTATTTCTTCTGCCACTAAAAGCAACTTGCATTCCTGAGGCATGTGGGTTGGGACCTCAGACGTGCTTGACTCTTTCTGGAGGTATTTAAAAGATGTGTAGACGTGGCACGTAGGGACATGGTTTAGTGGTGGACTTGGTAGTGTTAACGGTTCGACTCAATGATCTTAAGGGTCTTTTCCAGCCTAAATGATTCAATGATGTTGGAGTTAGTGAAGAAAAATAGATGCCTCCAGAAACTGATTTGGCCCTGCTAAGATCCATGTCACCTTTCAGGAGTGTCTCTGACTGTAGCGTGACCTTGAGCAATTAGGTTCCCTCCCAGGCACATTGGTTTGTTGTCGAATGTTGGGGTGGGCTCTCCAGACCCACTGGTGCCACCTTTTTGGAGGCTGGGGCAGAGAAAGCACGAGCATTTCAGGTGATGAAAACCAGCTCACTGAGGACCATGTCTGTGTCTGGCATTTCTTTTCCACCTTCTTTCTTCACCTCCTGCATCTGATGGTCCCTTGCATTCCCATGGTCTCCAGTTCCTTACGACCTCCAGCACCATCTCCCATCTCCTGTTGTGCACTGAAATGAGCTGCTCCTGGGGATGTCAGACCATCCGGTTGATGGATGCTACTGATGTCTGAGCCAGGTAGCCTCATGCTAGTTCTGCTGATGACCATAGCTGCACCTTCAGACCCTAACACCCACTCTTTGCCCTCAGGCAGGAGCTGGAGCCCAGGAGGGCTTTAAAAAACAGCTTGACATGAAACAGCAACCAAGGAGTAGTTCCAAGACCTCATGAAATCTGTCCAAATGTAGCACAAAGAAAGTCACTGAGTGGCAAAAATGTATTCTTCCTAAAAGAGATAAGAAGGGACAATGTGATGGGGATGTGTCCAAGAAGCAAGCAAGGAGGCGAGGCTCCTTTTGCCCTTGGAGCTGGGAGCCGTGGTGCCAGAACGAGGAACCACTGAAAGACCAAACCCTCTTCCCTCCCTGCTCGTCCCTCCTCCTTGCAGCAACACAAATGTGGCAAGCAAACATCTCCAATTTCGGCTTCTGGTTTCAGGGCAGGCTTAATCCAGCATCAGACTAATTGTGTTGCCCTGTGGTTTGCTGAACCAGCCTGATCTTGTTCCCTGTGGTTGCTACTAGCTGCTAAGACTTTTTGCATTTAATGCAGCAGATTGCCTTTAGAAACTTTTTCTAAGTAAAGGCAAATGTGTGCCACTGCTGTGCTGGGAGATCTTGCAAATCCTTCGCCTCTAAGTCTCCCCACCATGACTTTTGGAGGAACAGGTCCAGAAAGGTAATGTTGGTGCAACACAACATGCCCAGGACCAGACCAGTCTGGCATCAAAACCTTTCTCCATGTCATCTGCAGAGCATCTGCTCCACAGAGCACAAAACCCTCCCTGCAAGACAGACTGTGGGGGCTGGGAGCTTCCCTCTTCCCCAAGCCCTTCCACTTAATTTGTGTCATTTTGTTGAGATGCAGCTGGAAAGAATTAAAACGTCAGCCAGGCACAATTGCCTCCATTGAGATGAAAAGCTGCTGGAAGAAACAATGCTAACAAGCATGGCAAAAAGAAAAAAGAAAAGCCTGGTGCTGTTTAGCTGGTAATAATTAGCCACAGAAATGGAAAGAGGCAAGATCCAGTGTGGCTCCTGTTTAGTTCAGGGGAGGTCTGGTTAGGACCAGGTCGATGAGCGCTGCTTAATTGCTGCTAATCCGTTACTGGATGGAGTCTGGTCTCCAGGATGTGCCCATCATGCAAAAACATGTGGCAATTCGTTTGCAGAGAGCTAGGGCAGGCAGAGATGCTCCTAAGACTTGGGATGTTGTGGGATGTGACCTGCTTCGATAGGGTTATTAGGTGACCAGTGGTTGTGGCAGTGCAAGGTTTGGGAGGTCCTTCCATATAGGATCTCCATGTGTTATCCAAAATGGACTGATAGAAAGAGAAGTTTTCAACTGTTCAAGCCACATGACTATGTGAAGTCAGGACTCATCCCACCAGAGCCCAAGGCACTACAGGTAAAGAATGGATTCAAAGAAATCACTGAAGCTCCACATGTCTTTACTGGGAGAAGAGATTAGATGTGGGACATAGAAAATGGGACTAGAAAGGTCCTCCTGGGACTCCCCTGTTCCTGTGTCCTCAGCCAGAGCACCTTATTAGGGGTGAGCTCCTGCAAACAATGCAGAGGATACTCTGGGTCCACCAGCCCCTCCTCCTTCCTTCTCCTCTTTCTAAATCTTCCTTCTTTTTCTGGACAACGTGGAGATGTTCCAGACAGCCATTGAGCATCCAGTCTCAGTTTGTAGCAGGAGCCATAGACAACTGCATTCTTCCTTTTCTTCTTCTCATCTTCCCAGTGCAGTTTCAGCCCAGCACATACTTTATAAAGCAACCTCTGCAGATGACAGCCTGCTGTCGGTGCTCCTATATCAGAGGTACATTAGGAAATATGGGAACAGAGGGTATTGTGAGGGCAGTGACATCCAAATTGCACTAAAGCACTTGTGAACTGGAGATTGTCTCTGGTCTACCCAGCTCTTAAAATCTGTCATGATTTCATGTGTCTTTCCAGGTCTTTCTTGTTTACGTGCCCTGGGGTGGTCAGTGCTTGCCTCTGTCACTGTAATGGGATGCTGGTGACTCAGTTTCTATCCACCATCAGGTCAAATGTTTGATCTGCCTGGGAAATCCTCTGGTTTTTTTCAAGCTAAAGCAGTTGGCCTAATAAAAGGTATATTCCCTACCTACAAATCTTGCTTAAGCTCAGCCTTGAAGTATTTCAGGCAATATTTATCCCACATCAACACTGCATACACAGATTATTGCTTCTAGAAGGAGCAAGATGGGAACTGGGCAGGACATGTTAAACACCAGATAACAGGGGTGACAGGACACCCTGAAAATTGCTTGTAAGGAGGAACTGATGGCAGAGAAAGGAATATGGCTTAAAGGAAAATGCAAACTACTTGTACATGATTGAAATCAAGTGGTCTTAAGAATATATTTAAATGTTTTCCTGGTGCGATGCCTAGGAGTTCCTCCATAGCAAAAGCCAAGGCAGAGCAGTGGAGGACCATTGCTGACCAAAGGAACACGACTACACCAGACACAGTGTGAAATCTGAAGTGTACCTTTTTTTTTTTTTTTTTTTTTTTTTTTTAAAAAACAAAAAACCTACACCCAACATGGCAGGCTGAGTTCATACTGAAATATGAAGTACACCTCCCAGTTTGGTGAGACAGAGAGCTGCGACCTGTCTCGATGTATGTTTTCAAGGGAGAGTCAAAGGAAGAGAATGGGTACTCTGATAAAGCCAATTCTTACAGTCTAATGTTCCAGCCAGACCATTGTTCCAGTTAATCCCATTTTCTCAGATAGCAACTGCTCATTGGGAAGAGTACACTCTTCCCAGGATGCAGCTGGTGAGCTGTGCAATGCTCTCTCTCAATCATGTGAAAAACGGCTTTCTCACCCTCCCATGTTAACTTCTTGTGCTCTCTGAAGCATAACGTTAGATTACCTGGGTAGTACTGTCTTCCTGCTTCTTTTGGTTAAGCCCTTTCTTTGAGGTGAGATTTCTCCAGCAAGGCATTGAAGTGAAAATCACTCCTGGATGGCCCCTGTTGTAGTGACTATCACCATAAACACCCTCTCCCCTTCCCTGGTTTTATCTCTTCCTTCAGAGCTAAGGAATAAAAATGACAGTATATGGTCATGATTTGTTTCACAAGTGTGAGACATGGTCCCAAAGGAGATGCTTCTCCCATGCCTGGCAGGAAGATCCCTTGTGCAAATTTAGTGTTTGAAATAGGAAACAGCCATGTAAGAGATCCTCTGAAGTAGGATGCTGTCATCTGCCACACTGTCCTAGGCTGAATCGCTTTATGAAAAGCAGTTCTTGATTCTGCAGGGGTTCAAGGCCAGGCTGGATGAGGCTTTGGGCAACCTGGGCTAGTGGGAGGTGTTCCTGCCCATGGAACTCAATGATCTTTAAGGTCTCTCCCAACCCAAACCATTCTATGATTCTGTGATTCTATGACTGGTCCAGGGGCATGCCCCAGGGCTCTTACCACATCCAGGTAGCTTCAAAGAAGGGCTTCCAAATGGAGCTGATGCTATCCCAAGCCCAGTACAAGAAATAGGGACAACATCTGTGCCTGGCTTTGGCTCCCCAAAAGACCATGACATTGCATCTCCTTGCAGCTCAAAGTGTTGGGATGCTGGGAAGAGGCTGCTGCTTCAGGATGGTGCCCAGGCTCTGCAGCTGTGCTCCTGCAGAGGAGTACTTCCCCTCCTTCTTGGTGCTTCTGTTTGCTTCCAGCCTTTGTGGATCCCTGCAGGGGCCTTGGGAAGAGGAATTACCCCTCCGTTAGCACCGTTCGGCATCCCAGGCTCCCATCAGGAGGCTGGGAGAGGAGGGCTTTGCCATCAAGGAGGTCTGTTTCCCAGCTCTGCAAGATTGCTCCAGGGTGCCTCATTAAGCCTGCTGCAATGGAACTCGTTTCTTTTTTAATGCATGGGCTGACAGGCCTGGAAATATCAAATTCGGCAGCGTCACGTCCCACTCAGATCTGAAGCGCCATGCATCGGAGCTAATTAGCTGGATTTCAAATCAGAAGGGCAACTGACTGCCTTCTCTGACAGCCCTGTTTCATCAGGACCTCCCAGGAAGATTGTTTTAAAGTTTTCCCTTCCCAGGCTTGAAATGAAGTCACAGGAAACTTCTCTTTTTTTTGGGGGGGGAGAAGCAGACATTAAATAAATATTTTTTTTCTTTGCCTCACCCAATAAACTTCATACTTCCATTCAGGCAAGTAAAGATCATTTCACACCCATCAGCCACCTCTGTTTCAAGAAGCACTGAGCAGACATGTTTGCTTTCCTGGGAATATTCCTGCACCACCACCTCCTATCCCAGGAAAGTCACCATCAGTGCAAGAGCTGCCTTGGAAGAAGGTTTGCTTCCTTTTTTTTTTTTTTTTTTTTCACATATATTTTCTCTGGGAGACCACCACCGTGCTCAGTCACCTGCAGCACTACAGGTTTTAGGGCTGGAAGAGGGAGTTCTCAGCATCCAACTGGCTTTTAGAAATTATGTCTTGTGTTGTCCATCTTGAGCCTTAAACTTTCACTACAGCCAGGGCATAACCAAAGCCAAGAGAAGAATTCACAGCTCCTTATGTGTTGGCCAACATAAGATCAGCAGTGATTTTGTCCTGCTCAGCTTTATACACTTGGAAGAGACCTATGTTTTAGAGGCAGGTGCTTAGTGCTTTTTGCAGACCAAGCATTCACTGAAGGAGCATCAGAATCTCTACCCCCACCGTAATCTGCTCTGATGTGCTACAGAAATCCCCTAAGAGCTTCTTGTGTGAAGCTGAGCCCACCTGGAGTTGTTATTCCTACCCCAACCCATTCAACCACTCTTCTGCCTTCATCTCTGGACCCTTAATCACCTCTGCAGTGGATGCTGGGTTCCTACACAATACGTTGCTATGGGCAATTGGCAGTCTCGGGAGCTGCTACAATAAATTCCCACCTGAGTCCTCTGGCACCAATTCAGCCAGGCACTTTCTGCTTTATTTTCCCCCTCCATACTCACAATTAAAAGTAGTATGTCATTAAATTGCCTTTATATTTGTGTTGGTGGGCATGTCAAATGCTTTCACAATACCAGCTCTTACAAAACCTGAGACAAAGAGTCCCACATGAACTGGCTGCCCTCCATCACTTCACTACAAAGTCCCTCATTGTTCATCAAGCCTTAATAAAGAAAACCTAATGAGACACCGGAGGGGCCCCCAGCAACACAGGATTTAAGACCTGAGGAGGGGGAAGCGAGGGGAAGACTTTCAAACCTCTGCAGCATTAGGTAGCAGGAGTTATTTAATCGAGTGGAGCTGGTATTCTTCTCCAATAAAAGCTTTCTAAGCCCTCAGGAAAAGGATTTCCAGTGCCACCTCATGCCAGAGGCCTGACATCTCCATTTCTGCAGAGTGAATACCCTCTCCATCATAGAATCACAGAATAGTGATAGATTCATGAAGGGACCATGGAGGTTATCTAGTCCAACCCCCCTGCAGTAAGCAGGGACATCTTCCACTAGATCAGGTTGCCCAGAGCCCCATCCAACCTGACCTTGAATGTTTTCAGGGACGGGGCATCTACCACCTCCCTGGGCAACATGTGCCAGTGTTGCACCACCCTAAGCATAAAATATTTCTTCCTTATATATCATGTGTCTACAGAGCAGGTGGTGCAGCTCTACAGGAGCTGTGGAAGAGGATTTTCAGATGAAAGTTTTGACATGTCCTACACACGCTGCCTTATCAATCCCTTGCTGTCCTCCAATGGAAGAGGAGAGGATGATTCATTCTCTGTTTGGAAGGAAACCAGAGCATGAAGAGATGGAAGGACAGCATAAGGAAAATTTCTACCCCGTTCTTCTGAACTAGACCTGAATTGGTGACCCTTGTTGTATCTACATGGTATGTAGAGAGGGGGATGAAGTCACTCTGCCCATGCCAAGCTCTCTGGACATAAGAAGGACCAGATCAGAGCCAGGGCTGGGGCAGTACAACTGGATAATGCCCCTGATATTTCACTCTCACCCTATGGCACAGCACTGTATGTATGGCTTTTGGGCTGGGATTGCCCATAAGCTTCTTGGCAGAGCAGCTTTGTCCTGCCTGTCTCCACCCATGCCAACACACTGAGAGAAGCATTGATAATCTGGTCATGAGGAGGGTGCATCCATGGTGACCCCAGGACTGCAATTTATGTTGAGATGATGGGCTGAGCAGGTCTGCTTGGGGCTGCAAGAAGGATACATGGACAGAACAGGGTCAGCCAAGGCCATAACCCAGAAGGCATCCTGTGAATCACCTTCACACCTCCTCAGGTCACCCAGTCCTTCTCCTGAGCTGCAAACCCCTTCAGCCTCATGAGTGAGACGTTGCTGCCTCATCAAAGAATGTTGTGGCTGAAAGCAAATGGCAGGCAGGAAAGGTCTGACCTTCACTGGCCCTGCTCCTGAGGAAATAAGCTAGGAGGGTCAACTGTGGGATCAGCAGGTAGGGGTTCCAAGCTTCCTCTTTGGATTTGCACTGAAATCTGTCTCTGTGGAGCACTTTGGTGTTGCAGAGTTTGGGGCGATCAGTGGAAAGTGCTGAGAGTGAATCACATCCTCTTATTCCCTTGTGAGCCAATGGCTATGGAAATCTCATGTGCATTAGCCAGGCTAGTCTGATAGACCCCCTACATCCGTGATGAATCATAGAATCGTAGAATGGTTTGGGTTGGAAAGGACCTTAAAGATCATCAAGTTCCAATCCCCCTGCCATGGGCAGGGACACCTCCCACTAGCCCAGGTTGCCCAAAGCCTCATCCAGCCTGGCCTTGGACACCTCCAGGGTCCAGAAGAATCTAAATTCTTCTAAATTCTTCTTTTTCAATCAAACACACCCCTCTCAAATCCTGCTTTGAAAATGTGTAACGTGATCAGTTGGATGCGATATGTTGCAATCATCATAGGTGGTGAAACCTACATTATGTGATGAAAACAATCCCAGCTTTGTCTTGCAGGTACTGGCTGCAGGGTTTTTAATCATCCTGTTTAAACTGGCCAGGTTAATCAATCTGATTGATTATGATCCTCATTTTCTCTCCAACCTGAGCACATGGCAGTGTCCATCCTGTAAGGATGTGAATAGTTTCCCGTATCTGCTCATTTCTAGGAAGCAATTATTAAAACCTAGACATTTCCTTATCAGAAGTGAAGAAAACCTCTGGTCCTGCTAAGTGGTGGATGTGTGAGGAACAGGGAAATGCTGGTGGGACTGACTGGACTTGTCCTCACCTGCTTTGCATTGCCAGTGTAACAGGAATGAGCTGTTTGCATCCTCAGGCATGTACTTGCCCTTGTGCACTGGAGAACCAGCTTTCTGCCTGGGGAGGGAAACTAATGCGCAGGGAGAGAGGCACATGTCTGCTCTCATGGACTGTGTGTGGAAAAGATGCTGAACCCTGGTGTCCTCCCTTAGCTGCTAGCAGCTGTGAGTTTCCTACACCATCCTTAAAAGATATCCCCACAGGGAAGCCAAGGCGTGGTTTGCTGTAGAAAGTTACGCAGCATGATGCCATCCAGTGTCTCTGCCAGAAGACAAGAAATTCAGGACTTATTGCACTGTCCCTGTTTTATGAATTACGAGAGGACTGCATTTGCCTAGCTGTCATCTAAAAAATATATCCTTGCCCCACCCTAGCACGGAGACTTGTGTTACTGCCCTGGAAGGTGAACTCCCAGCTCTGCACCGTGTCCGGAGGAGCCAGACTGTTGACTCAGCCCTGCGGGGAAGCAGCCAAACCAAGCCAAGCAGCTAATCCCATGGAGTTTATGGATATTGTTCCTGTCCAAATCCTACTTCTAGCAATGGTCAAGACTGGTTGTATCGGAGGAAGATGCGTCAACCAGTGCTCAGTGTACTTTGTGCATGGGGAGCTGAGCACATCATCGGGTTGGACAGCATGACACAACATGACGTTTGTTTTGAGACAAGTCAGCATCATGCTCTGCCCACAAAAATTGGATCCTCCTTCCTTCAGTGCAGAGAACTGCAGATGTTTTTAACAGCCGCAAGATTTTGCAGCTTTTAAAGCCATCATCCATCCTTTAATTCAGTTCCTGTGTCACTCAATGACCTGGCTAGCAAAGCTGACAGAGAGGATGAGTTGTCTTTTCATTTCAAATGTATTTTCAGTGGCTGACCAGGATGCTGGAAGATGCACACAGAGGGGAGCAGGCAGGTCCTGCAACTCAGGGGCAGAGTCTGGCAGAAAAGTGGTTTTGCTTTCAAGGAATTGTTGGTCCTTGTTCTCTCTTGTCCCTGTTTTATAGTTGTAGAATCTGACTGAGAAGAGACTCAGATCTGCTCTGTTTAACAAGCTCGGTTTTGATTCAAGACTACAAATGTGGTCATATCTCTTATAAGCAGATTGGCAGAGGAGGTTTCTCCAGGTGAAGTTTTCATTCAGGGTAAATAGCAGTTACAATGGGGTGAAAGCTGCTGGAGGACTGGATGTTCCTCATCCGAACTGTAAAACACCACAAGCACTATAATCCACTGTATGTGTTAGAAACCAGCAGGCAAGTTCTGCCCTGCTTCATGCCCCATTCATTGCCCGTTGCCTCCAGCCAGGCACCATACTGTCTGGAGTTTTGTGTTTGAGTCCATTCAAAGTGCCCTGAAGGACAGGGATGTGCTTCACCCAAGGGATGCTCATCATGCGCCTGGGCAGAACTTTGAAACAGCTCAGCAAGCATGGAGACCCCAGTCCATCACTTGGTTTATTTGAAAACTACCATCTGAAGTCATTCCTATTTGAAGATCGTATGTATTTAAAGCACACACACACGAAAGGGAGCTAGAAATAGCAGGTGCTATTTCTTTTTTTTTTTTATTGTGAGGAGTGGGGCTGAGCTCAAATACTTCCTCGTCTGCACATGGTGACTTGGATGCTTTCCATGGATGCCTCACAGTCACGGTCCCTGGAATGCCAGCGGCAGAGAAAGCACTGTCTCCCACACGTGGTGACAGCCCCGCTGCCACCGCAGCCCCACGTCTCAGTTTATTTTAAGGTCGTTATCATGCTATTTGTAGCTGGCCCCCATTTCTAACCCTGCAGATGTACTTGCACAAGAGGCATCTTCCAGAGTCCCTGGCAAGCCAGGGATGTTTGAAGTGTGACATCTGTGAGGACAAAAGAGGAGAAAGCCTGACACAAAAGAGAGATGGATAGGGCAGGCAGGGCACAAGGTATCTCAGGACCATCACTGACCTACCAGAGAGTATTTCCATCTATCTGATACCTACTGTCATTCCTGCCTCGTGGGGCTTACAGTCTGACCATGGCAACAGAAGAACCGACCTTGGGATAATATTTTTTTCTTGTATTTTTCACAATATTCTTCCCTCTGTCTCCTGGCTTCTTATTTCAGTCCAAATTTCTTCTCTGTACAATTCTGCAGCTTCTGGAGACATCAGCTGTTGGGGCCCCATGGGAGAAACCTCACTTGGCCACAGGTATAGAAGATGGAGGCAACCTTCTCCTTCCAGGTACAGCTGGGCTACCGGTGGGACTTGCTGTCCCCAGCGTGCTGCATGGCATCCCAGCCCGAGCAGCTGCAATCCCCGGGCTCTGCACCAAGCGGAGACCTGGCGATCAGCATCCAGCACTCCGTGAAAACGCTGGCTGCTGTCCGAGCTTCTCCCTGCCCATTATAGCACGACAGCTGTGAAATGCATTACTCACAGACGTCTATAATTAGGGTCCACCACTGCCTTCCAATGGCATCTGAACTACGACAGCTGTGAAATGCATTACTCACAGATGTCTATAATTAGGGTCCGCCACTGCCTTCCAATGGCATCTGAACCAAAAAGACCAACGAAAATTGAACGTGCTCGCTTGAGCCAAGAAAAAAAAAGATTCATGCTTTGTAGACCTATGCGATTCATTCCAATGGCATCTGAACCAAAAAGACCAACGAAAATTGAACGTGCTCGCTTGAGCCAAGAAAAAAAAGATTCGTGCTTTGTAGACCTGTGCGATTCAGTTTTACTGATTTAGCCACATCCTAATTTTGGGAACCAATGGAAGAAACCCTGGATGCAAAGGGATCATAGCTGAGCCGTTGTTTCCCGCAAGACATTCCCATATGGCCAGGAGACTTTACGTTCTGGAGTTGTATAGGATCCTAACTGACAGAAGTAGGTCTTTATTGCTATGTTTTGGGATGATTATTTGTGCCTTCCTGCCTGCCATGGAGAACTAATTTGCATCTCGACTAACACCAGCTGTTTGCTACTGCTGATGAGCTTCAGTCATCTGGAAGTTCTGTCAACAACATCACATTTTATATATAGCGCGTTTTCCAACACGAGCTGCAACCAAGAGCCTTTGCCGCCACCGCCTATCAGAAAATCTCCTAAAGAAAAGCAACAAAAAGACCCAAATAAATTAAGTTTCCCTCAATAAAACTTACTTAAAATTTTGTCTTCAGGGAGCTCTCTGCAGTCTTTGGGAAAGCAAACTGAGCTTGTTGAACATCTTGCGTGTCCACAGTGTTGGGGTGTCTTCCTTGTGTCTTGTGATGGCCTCAGACCCCAATTTTGCAAGAACCTCTGTGTGTATTTTTAGCACATGGGCAGCCCCAACAGAATGTCTTTGCTGGGCTAAGATAACAGACAACTGATGAAGACAGGTAGCGGTGCAAGAGATGATATTTGAAGGTTGGTGGCCTTTTTTGACGGGAGTCTATACATTTTTAGGAGGCTAGGAGGAGCAATAGAGGGTCAGAACGCATTCAGAATGAATGGTGAGGAAGAAGAGACAGGAAAGTGGCAGCACAGAAAAGAGACGGTTGTAACGACCCCTCACCAAGATCACAGAGCAAGAACCAGCAGGAGTCAAACCAGAGATTGTAGCTTTGTATTCCCTGCTCAGATCATCTGTGTAATATTCTCTCCTTCTTTACTGCCATTTTCCATTTATTGCTGCAGTTTTACAGAAGAAGAGAATAAAAGTGTGTTGTGGGTTTTGTTTTGGTTTTTATTATTATTTTTTATTTTGCAAACACTCTGTGTTAACTTCCTACTTGTGGCTAGTTCCCATTTGTCGCTCTGCTATTTCCAGAGATAGGATATCCATCATTCCTGGAGATACATGCAAGCTGACATTTTCTGTTAGACCAAAATATAATTAGATTTGCACACACCAAGCACAAGGTTATCGACCACGAAAACAAAAAGACATCACATGAAATTTGGGAGACACACCAATCCATCTAGGGACCAGCAGATACAAAACCTGAATAATAGATGGGCTAACATGATGCTATCAGGGCCAGTGTCCTGTCTGATTAAATCTACTTCATCAAACATCATCAAGGACAAAATGTCCCCTTTGCTCATAGTTGGATGCATGATGAGGAAGAAAAAAAATGTATGATTTCTAACACATTGCTGAGTTACTCTAAGTGCTTTGCATTTTGCAGCAGGTGGTCGCAAAGCACCTCTGTACTCTGGGCATCAAACTGGGATGCAAGTGCTCCAGTTTTAGGGATGCTCACTGTTGGCACAAACCACAGGAAAAAAAAAAGAAAGAAGCAAAAAACAAAACCTCAGAGAAGTTCAGATTACAGGGAGAGAAAGGGAGTTATAAAAATCCATCAGCAACAGGCCAAGGACTCTGCTAGCACATTTTAACTTTCCTGGGGAGCCAAAGAGAGGGATGTCTCTGCCTGAGACCTGGTGACTGACAGAGACCATGTCCATGTTCAGCACGTCTGGGAAAAGACAAACTGGCAGGTAAATTGGAAGTAGTGGGTGAGACAATAATTCAATTTCTCTCCTCGGTTCAGTTAATGGCTTTCATTTAGAGGGTTCATGGAGGATCATTACTCTCCATTAAGCTGCCACAGGTAGACATAGACAGATGGTAATCCAGTTTCCTCAAAGCACTGTACTAAAACTGTCTACCTGGAGACAAATCCCTGAGCCTGGCTGTCAGAGGAACCTGTCAGGCACACGGATGAGAACCTGGGAAAGCCCCAGGAGCTGGCTCCAATGAACTCTGATCCTGGTGGGGCTGCAGGAGGTCTGCAGGGTGCAGGAGTGTGTGGCTGCAGGGAGCAGGAGAACCCTCTCTGTGGGTCAATACCACCTGCCCTCCTGTGCCACAGGAGATGGTCAAGAGCCCTTTAATCCAGGATGTTCTTCTGGTCCATGGGTGTTTAAACAACCTCAGAAAATTAGAAGCTCTACTGATCAGAGTCCCTGGTACCTCTTAAAGCAACGATGTCTCCATGGAGTGGGCAAGAAAAATGGGTTCAAAAGACCTGGGTCCACACTGTCTCTCTGCTATGGGGTGATTCTGAAGAAATCTGCTTTGCATGAAGGATGGGTGAAGAAGTGCAGCGCACCTCTGCTCCTCTGCTTTGACATGTTGGAGATGGCCTGGGGCTAGTTACACTATGAGTCAGCCTCATATAGAAAAAAGGTCACAGCTTCAATTTCTGTGCCTGGTCCCTTGGCTTCCCTCCTGCAGTTCCCCTACGGTAGCCCAGGGCTAGCACAGGCTGTGTGGCAGAGGACTGAGGCACCACGCATAAGCAATTTCCTAGAAGGGAGCTCATAGGACATTGTCTGGGAGATGAGAAAAGTTTAATCCAAGTTTTTCAAAACTGTCAGAAAAGGAAACTTAAAAGGCTGATGTCATATCCTCACCATCACATTGAACCAGGCTTCTTGGGTGGAAATGTTTTTTCTTCTTTAATTTTCTCTGAGTTGTTTTCCCCTGTCCTACTTAGTCAGTAAATTTGCATCAAGCACTTTTTTTTAACAAACCCTCCTTTTCCAGCATGCCATCATGTCTGCTGGGTGGGTCTTGTCGTTGCTGAGTTATCCTGGAGCAGGAAAATGTCAAAGGGCTCCAGAAGGCCTTGTGAGGGTGTGTTGGGGGGGTTATATCAACACATTAAATAATGGATGCCTTGTCAGGGCAGGCAAAGCCAGGGCCAGAGATACACCAGGCTTAATGGAGGAGGATTCAGGCTGGCATTGCAGATGCAAGCACTAGAATGGCCCACTTCAGATGTCTCGCAACCCTACAGCTGCTTGGAGGGGTTTGACAAAAAGCTCTTGGACATTCCTAGGAAATGAGAGACACTGAATGGACACAAAGAAAGAGCTATCCAAGGGCTGCGGGGTCACAGAGCAGGCAAAAGCCATGGCAAGGGGGTGTCCTGTGCAGGATGGATGGTCAGAGAGGGCTTAAAGGATTGCTGTTAGAAAGCGTGTTCCTTATGGCCACCCTTCTGCCGTGTGAGCTCCACCTGGGGTGCTGCACCCAGCTCTGGGGTCCTCAGCACAGGACAGACACGGAGCTGCTGGAGCGGGGCCAGAGGAGCCCCGGAGATGGTGCGAGGGCTGGAGCAGCTCCCGTGCGAGGACAGGCTGAGAGAGTTGGGGGTGTGCAGCCTGGAGAAGAGAAGGCTCCGGGGAGACCTTCCAGCACCTTCCAGTGCTGAAAGGGGGCTACAGGAGAGATGGGGGGGCTCTGGACCAGGGGGTGCAGGGACAGGACAAGGGGTAATGAGTTAAGCTGAAAGAGGGAAGATATTTTAAGAGGAAGTTTTTTCCTGTGCAGGGCGTGAGGCAGTGGCCCAGGTTGCCCAGAGAAGCTGTGGATGCCCCATCCCTGGAGGGGTTCAAGGCCAGGCTGGATGAGGCTTTGGGCAACCTGGGCTAGTGGGAGGTGTCCCTGCCCATGGCAGGGGGGTGGAACGAGATGAGCTTTAAGTTTCCTTCCAACCCAAACCATCCTGTGATTCTATGATTCTATGATTTCCTCTGTCTGTGACCTAATGGATGGGGTAAGGAGAGCAGCAATGTGATACTGTCAAGAGAGAGAGATGCAACAGGAAGAGCCACCTTTAGAGGTTCACACACACCCTGCACATGGCTTACTGAGAGCAAACCATCACTCCATGAAGGCTGGAGTCAGTCTCTATGTCATGCACTGGGACCAGCAGTCAAAAAATTACTTCTGCTTCAAGGCAGACATCAACTTACTCTATAAAAATCAAACCAAAGTCTTAAGACTGTTACTTTACAGGAGTAATAAGCTACCCACTTACTGCTGGCCAGGTCAGCTCCAAGCTAGTATCTTTCTTCCCTGTAGTATTCACCTCTTGCCTTTTACCCAAAGACTGAGTTGTCAATTCTCTGCTTTGTACTACATTTCTCTCGGGCTAGCAGGGGTTTGTTACTACTACCACAGCGCTGATAGTGAGCAATGAGTGAGAGGTCCTCCACACTCTGATAGTGAGCAATGAGTGAGAGGTCATCCACACTTCACACACCTCCAAATCCAGCTTTGCCTTCTCTATAATGTCTTACACAACCAAAAAAAAAAAAAAAAAAAAAAAAAAAAAAGAGATCCTTAGCCAAAATGTAGAAGCGTGTCTGCACACTGCTGATTTTTTTCCTGAAGTAAGGTAGCTTCAACATGCCGTTTTCCCAGTGGAATCATGGAATAGTTTGAGTTGGAAGGGACCATGGAGGTCATCTAGTCCAACCCCCCTGCAGTAAGCAGGGACATCTTCCACTAGATCAGGTTGGAGACAAGACTCCTAACATTTCTGTACTTGTTTCCCTCACCCATACTAATTAGAGTGATGGCTCACTCTACCATACGATGCTCTGAGCACTGGGGTTACCAGAACCTGCCTATGGGTCTGTGTCCTGTGGGTGATTCTCTAATGTCTAGTAGAGAGTTGAGTTTTTGCTACAGACTTTCCCTCTGGACAACCAGTAGAGGCTTTTTCCATTGACTATGAGCAGAAAATCTGCCTCCAAGGTCTCCACTGTTCTGTCAGAAGTGATAAAAATTGGACAGCGTGTTCAAAAATACCTGGGGAAAAGAGAACTGAATGGTTAAGCAGGCAAAGACGCTTACAGGGAGGCAATCACAAAGGTAGCATGATTGCATAGTACTCATTTCCCTAGGAAACGAGGGCAAACAACATTTTCATTGCTTTTGATTATGTCCTGCTGTGCATTGCCATCTTCAGTCTGCAAACATCAAAAAGCCACTGCTGTAGTAACCACATATGACATTTGATGCTGAACAGGAGGAGATGAAATCCCCGGTAACAGGGGACCTATTTCTATCTAAACTTCCCAGGCAATAACACTATAAAAGTGCTTTATAAAATGCATACGATAATGAGAAGCTGAGAAAACATTTTCCAAAAATTCATTTCCAATCCCCTCTAACAATTGCCATCAAATATTGGAATTTTGTTCTCATTTCAGTGCAAAACAAAATAAGCATTAAATAAGGTCTGTATTATGGCCTGAATGAATTTGAAGATGTTTGCATTGAGACCTCTACCCACATGGGGTGGAGCAACAGGATCATGGCCTAAAAAATAAGACTGGGCAGACGACATAACCAACAGACGGTGACATTTCATAGCATTGTCCCTAGACAGCTCTACATCAGTTCCAGGAATCACTGTGCAACCTGGCGGATTGCAAGATGCTGAGCAGCATGGTAGAGCACAGCTGCTAAAAGGGATGTCAAGGT
The DNA here is from genome assembly GCF_000699245.1 of Pterocles gutturalis. Classification (NCBI taxonomy): domain Eukaryota; kingdom Metazoa; phylum Chordata; class Aves; order Pterocliformes; family Pteroclidae; genus Pterocles; species Pterocles gutturalis. Next base: position 14,904 of record NW_010100464.1, on the reverse strand, counting down.
ATCAGAAATTATGTGATGGGGAATCCTTCCTTGGAAAGAAGGTGTGTTACAGAGGGATATATTGCAGTCCTGTTACATGCGAGTTTGCTTGCCACAAACATTTGTGCTATGAACTATTTAGTTCCCCAGGTGCTTCTACATCTTCCTTAGACAAAACCAGGAAAGAAGTCACTCCTTATCTACAGAAATGCAGAAACATTTTCTTGGAGCGCCACATTAATGGGAAGAACCAATGAGGAGTTATTGAAAAGCACAACTGATAGAATATATTTGCTTTAGTATCTGGGATCTCATCTCTACCAGTGGTGAGGGGACAGGTGTCACACCCTTTACGATGCCGTGGTGGGCTGAAATGGGAAGATCTGACTATGTGTGTTGGTGTTTATTAGCAGGCTCATTGAGAGAGGTGTTCAAGTCCTTCTCTCCTGTTCCCAAATTCTTTCCCCTTGTGCCTGGTAGTTGCAGCTGGACACACCATTTCTGTCCTGATGCAGACTTCTCCTTAGCCCCCGAGACACTCAATGAGGAGTGAGTTGTGTCATTAGATGAGAGACGATCCAGCTGGGCACAAGGTTTCCATTGCGTACCTTGGAAGAGGTGATTGTGCAGCTGCAAACACATCTGTGCAAGCCCCAGAATTAGAATGGTGAGAAACATTGCAGCAACAGCGTGATCCGTGACTGTTTGTAGGATCCACGGGGTTGTGTGCCCAGTGGTGGGGCTGAGAAGCTCCCAAGGAAGCTGGGTGCAAATACAGACATGCACGGTTTCTGGATCCAGTCTATGCTGATCTGGGCTGGGCATGGACTTACCAGCTCAGGTCTTTGGTAATTGGAGGGGTCTCTCTGGACTGTGATGCAAACAGGATCTAATAGCCAGAGGATTAAATACAAGAGTTAATATCCCTTCTCACACCTGTTGGGATTGATGCTAGTAACCAGAGATGTCCCTGATAGTTATATAAACATAAAATTATTTTGGAAGGCTATCCATTTCCTGCCTCCTGAAAAACAGTCTCCTCCCTTAGAAAGAATCTAAACCACAAAAAGTCTTCTCCCTTTGGAAACCAGTGTCACAGAGGCTACTCGAGGACGGAGACACTTGGCTTTCTCATTTCTGAAAGCCAAAAGACTCCATGCTACTTCCTGAGTAAGCTGAGGAGCTGCCATGCAGAGGGTTATGTGGGTTATACTGGTCACATTTCTAGGACAGTGTATCTGATCCACTGTATCTTCAGTGTAACCGGAATGTCCTGGTGGCTGAGGCAACATCCTTAGGTGTGGTGGGTAAGACACTGACTGTCCAGCCCACCCCAAAATCAGGATTCTTGGTTAGCTTCTGGAATTTTAAGGTGTTATTTAACCTCAAGAAATCTATGCAGTCACCCAGGCTGGTTGTCACTGGTTTTGATTTGTCCAACTTCGAGCTTTACACATTCAGGTACTTGGGCAGCTCTCATAAGAATGACACGTGTGAAGATCCTTCCACCAGCAGCTAAGAGTGCCTAAAGCAGCCACCACTCTTGTTGATGCACTGAGAACTAAACCTGGTGTCTTGAGGATACATACAGGATCTGTCACACAGCAAGCCAAGTCATTGCAGCCTCACCTAGCTAGGGCTGAAGGACATCCTCTTCAGTTAGAAACAGGTTGGGGCAAGTAACACACATCCATCTTAGAATCATAGCATCACAGAATGGTTTGGACTGGAAGGGACCCCAAAAATCATCCAGTTCCAACCCCCCTGCCATGGGCAGGGACACCTCCCACTAGCCCAGGTTGCTCAAAGCCTCATCCAGCCTGGCCTTGAACCCCTCCAGGGATGGGGCATCCACAGCTTCTCTGGGCAACCTGGGACACTGCCTCAGCACTTGTACAAACAAAACCCTTTGAGACAGCAGGGAACCCTTGAAGCAATCAAAGCAACTCCCAACAGTGCCAATAGCTGGAATTCTAGTCTAGAAGCATGCTGAAGCTGTGCCCTGGTTGACCATCTGTTGCTGCACATTGGTTATTCAGGGGCAGCAATGGGGAAGGTGTCAACAGCCACCTCAGTCCCCTGCGTGCTGTGGGCTACAGGGAATATCATGCACTAGCCATACCAGGCTGGGGGGACCACCATGCACAGAATACCCTGTGGCCATCTTGCATCAGACAATATAATTTATTTCCGGCTTTTCTGCTGTAAATGTATGGCCATAATTAATAACAATCACTGGTTACGCCAATTTCTAATTGAGCACAAGACACCTTTGTGTGCAAAATGCGATGAGAATATATTGGCAGACAATCTAAAAAGACAAAAGTGAGGATTATGTGGGCTCGTTTTGGGTCTAGAAAAGTGAACCAGAGCCTAGCTTGACTAGTCATCCTGCAAGTCAAACCAAGATGTCATTTTCGATTGCAGTGAAGATGTACTTACTCACTGTTTCTTCCCTACCAGGTTAGCCCTACTCGTTTTAAAGTATGGACTGCATTGTGGAGTCAGACTCATAAAGGAAGCCAATAATTAACAAAATCATCGCTACATCTGTTAACTGCGGATTCATCCTTCCAGGTCTTGGCAGTTCTCCACCAGGGTCATGTCTTCCCATGCTATTTCATTCTGGCAGAATTTTCAGACATAACTGCCATGACACAGAATGACACATGTTGGCTGGAACGACATCTCTTAGGACATTGTATTCATCAGTCATCAGTTTTCATCCCAGCTAAACATGCTTAATTTCTTAATATTATAGTAGTGAGTTGGACAAAAATATCTGTGAATTAGAGAAATTAGAAAAATTGCAATAAAATGCAAGAATGTGTTTTCTGGGTCAAACAGTGTCCTGTCTCTGATGTGTCAAGTTAAGAACCTGTAGGAAATGATGGAATGGGCAAAGATAAAGTGAACCTTTCCTAACACACCTTCTCACCTTTAGTAGCAAGGGATTTAGAGACCTCGTGAGCTAGACCTTGAGTATGAGTTACACCTTCTGTGCAGCTGTCACGGACATATATTTTTTGATGTCATCTAGAAGCAAATTTCCATGCCCCAAGTGGAAAAGAAACATCTAGTTTTAAACCTGACACCAGGAACTTCTTCAGAAGTGCCTTCATCACCAAACAGTGAATAATCCTCCTCTTCTCTGCAGTGCTCACGGTTGTACAGATCATGATCTAAAATGTAGCCCAGGTAGATAAATTCACCCGCAGATTGCCTAATGGGGATTTTGGGAACTCTCTTCCCCTCCACATGATTGTTGTTATTTGTATTTTCATTTTGGTTTCAAATCAGCTTCATCCGTCTTGGCAAAAGCTTCTACTATGCTTTGTTTCCAAGGAAATATTTGGGTCAAACATAGCAACCAGAAGCTGCTGTTATTATTATTTAGCAAATAGCCTGAACCTTTGCTCTCCATCCAAGCATCCCTCAGACTTTGAAGAGTTTGGAAATCTAATCCCACACTGAAGCTTTGCAAACAATCCCTCTCTTTATCAGAGGCCAAGCCACAAAGCCAAACCCAATCATGCCGAACCTTCACATTGCTGAACACTAGATGTGAGCTCCAATTGCTGCCGTGCGTTTCCATCTCTGTTATTCATTTCTGCTGTTACTCTGTACCTCCTTCTCCCTGTATCTGTAGGAAAATGCATCAGACCAAAACTGATGAGGCTTTCAAATATTACCGATGGTGTTATTGCAGAACTGTATCCATTAGGTACCTGGAGGATGATTAGAAGCATCTGGAAAGTTATCCATCAAGAGTGTCAACAAAGACCTCTGAGATTTCACCCTTTTCCTCTCAGACAAGGTTCTTCTAATTTTCTTTTGGGTAAACAGCTCCAAAACACCTCTGGTTCACCTCTAGTCAAGATATCACACATGAGGTAAACATACCCTATTTATATTCACAATTTTGCTTGCTAGCTTGGCTTTTTGTTGTTGTTTTGTATTTTTTTTTCCTCCTCCAGAATTGCACAATAAAAATTTAATGACGCTGTGCATATATTATGGACATATATGGAGATCTATGCTGCTTAAAAGTTAAGCACCAGTGTTCACTTCATAAAAAATTGCTGCAGAGGTTTACACTGCCCGTAAAACAACACTCAGCACGGGGCAACGATAGCCAGGAGTAAGCACTTATCCATTGCTGTTTAGAGATGTGATCCACTTTAACCAACATTAAATGGAAATCCAACCACTCATATAGGCAAGGGGGTAAAAAAATCAGTAATCAGTGCCTGGGTCTTACATATGCATGTGTCCTTGATTCTTTCTGCCTTCTACGTGTTCAAGGCCAGGCTGGATGAGGCTTTGAGCAACCTGGGCTAGTGGGAGGTGTCCCTGCCCATGGCAGGGGGGTTGGAACTAGATGATCTCTAAGGTCCCTTCCAACCTAAACCATTCTATGATTCTTGCTATATGACTTTCTAGTTCTGTGGCTTTTGGGCTTTTCTGATAAAGGTTTTGAGGTTTCTATAAGCTTCTGGGAAGCTGTGGCATCGTCTCGGTGGTTTTCCATGGATCTCTGTGGACTATGTGGCTTTATCTGTTCTGCTGAGGAATATTCTCTAGTTCTGGGGCCAAATAGTCCTGCTCAGATGGTGTCCGTATAGCTGCCATCCCACCCCAGAACGAGTGGTCCCCTCCGTGCTGGCTAATGGAAATAGCCTTTGGGTTGTGCTGTCCTCCAGACTTCTTGGGCATTGCCTCATCTCTTCACAACATGTCACCAACACATGACAACACTGAAATGGACTGGCCAACTGCAGAACTGTGCTAGAGACCATCCCCTGGCATGGGTTCTTCTGCTGGCATGGATGCAGACCACACCTGCTGTCATTGTATGAGCTGGATGAGCTCAAGATGTTACCTGGGGGTCCTTCCAGTCAAATGTTCCTCTGATTTGACAAAAAAAAAAAACAAACAAAACAAAACAAAACAAAACAAAATTAGACATAAATGCATAGCTGGGTCTTAAAAGGACAGTACCAGATTTCAATATCTGTTACTTTAGAGCAAATCTGGAAAAAGTGCCCTGACCAGCTAGCTGAGGGCATGGTTTGGCACCAGAGGAGATCAAACAACTAAGGCTGAGGTACATAGAGAGGTTTATTGCTCTACAGCTGAATTCAGAGCTGGCATTTTCCTCCCATGAGGAGCTGACAGCAAACATAGAGCTGGACTGCCCACAGCAGCAGGTAACACTGGGTTGGGTGGGTGAATGCTGGTATGGACCTTGCTATTCAGTACGGCTGCTCTTGGCATCACTCCCTGCCTCCACAGCAGCGTAAGTCATCAAGACCAACTGTTGGAAGTCAGCTTCTCAAAGTATAGCCATCAGTTATCTGTGGCAACAGACTGTCAAGGGACGCAAGATGACAATGCCAGGACAACCACCTCTCCCCCTTTTCCAGCTCTGTTCCTGCCTTCTTCCCATATTTCCTACATCCAGCACGTGCCATGTTCTAGCTCTTAATCAAACCCCAGTTTTGCCAGGAAGCCTGAGCCACAATCTGTCTTTGATGCCTCCCAAAAGACCCCAAGACCTCAGCCTGATGTGTTTGACCTCATGCATCACATTCACATAGCACAGAAGTCTAAGCCAACATCTCTGAGCCCCAGGTTGTACAGTGTGTGAAAACATTTAGTTTCATTCATGGTACAGCCAGTCCCCTCTCCGGGTCTCCCTCTGAACTAAACTAGCAGTGTCACTAAGCTAAATGAGTTTAAATACACAGATTTTTGGCACTGCGATGGTGCAGACTGAAATCTGGCTGGCAATAAACTTTATCCTCCTTCATTACTACGCCTCGTCTTTGCTTAGTCACTGCTTGGTGTCAGGGGTTCGTTTCCCTGGAACAACATGTCTTCTGCCCTGGAACAAGGCTTCCTTGTGAAGAGATGGGTGAACAGAGACGCCCGCCCAGCTGGAGGGTTCAGCTCCAGGGGTGAGGGCTGGACAAGTTCTGTGCAGAACAGACACTTCAATACGGTCCTCTGAACTACCGCAAAAGTTAACTCACTGCAAAGCATGACCCTGTCTGTATTTCTTGCTGGGAGCTTCTTTAGCATCAGCACAGATGTCCGCTCAGGGGAATTATTTGCTTTTCCTCTATTTATCTGTTTTTCTGCCAGACAATGAAATAATAGGGGTTGGCGCTCCCATCCTTGACTGGATGTTTATAACAAGCCAGTTCCAGCTAAACAAACTCTAGAGGGGACATGTATATTTTACAAGACCTCAGAAATAAAGAATGCTGATCAAGATACATAAAACCCTTGCGGGACACCATGCCCTGTGGCCAGGGAGGGGTGACTACATTTTACGCTCTGTTCCGGCATGAACGCACGGCGGGAACACCAGTGAACAAAGACCGACATCTAAAGCTCGAAGAAGAGACACAAACGCATTTCCATTATCATTTCGACTTGACTCCATCCACCCATAATTCAATGGCTCCTGTTGCCATAGCAATGGAGTGCCTCACCATTTTAATGTATTTTTTTCTTCGCAACACCCCTGTGAGTTGAGGACGTATTGTCTACATGTTACAGACGGAAAAATGAGGCATGGCAGGCAAAGTTTTAATCCCCATCTTTTAGCACCTAATTGAAGTGATGGGTTCATTTTGACACCCCAGCTCATGGCAAGGAGGGAGCTAGACACCAGCACCCAAATTCTGACACGTCCCAGTGTCTCCCAGTGCTTGGGAGGAGGGGGAATTGCAGATGTAAGGGGCTTTACCAATTAAAGGGAGTCTAAGTACAGAGCAGAGAGACAGCAAAGCTTGGCCAGAGGATGCTAGGAGGTCTATGGAAGATCACAAAGTTGAATACAATCAAGTTGATCGCAAGCAATCTCTCTTCCTACATCCCTGATTGCTCAGATATCTGTGTATACGTGGGCCTGGAGGCATCATCTCAGAGGGTTTAACTTGTGGTGACATCCCTCCCATTAGCTTCCATCCACTCAAGCTGGGGTGCGGCGGCAGCTTCCTTTTAAACCCCCTCTTTCTGGGCAGCTATCCCATCTCAGCCCCTCACTGAACACCGATTGCCATGCACACACAGAGCCCTCAGCTTTGAAAGGACAAGATAATCCACGGCATGAGCAAGAAATTAAACTGATTCCCTCAGGGTCCAACCCCATGACATCCTAAACTGAACAATTAGTATTTTTCACCCTCTTTTTTTTTTTTTTTTTTTTTTCCCAAAGTGGTTTTGATAAAATCTGAAATATAGCCAAGCTGCTTGCAGCTATAATTTGCAGAAAGAACCTCTCATTAATACCCCTGGTCCTGGGAATTTAGTGTTTATGGTGGGATATGAGGACTGTGGCTGGACAGTCCCCCTGGCAGCATGGCAGGTCGAGCATCCCAGGGCGTGGGGACCCACAGGCTTTGCCACGTCCCATCTGCACTGTAACTGCAGCACAATTTCTCTGCCATCCCACCCGTTCCAGTCCCAGTCCTCACTGGTGCTCTCTGGGGACTGCTGTGTTGCTGGTGCATGCAGAACAGAGCAATGGTAGCAGGCAACCTTCAGTTGGGCTGATCAGTTCTCTCTGCCCTCACTCTGTCCCCCATCTCCTTTCCCTCCTACCCACTGGGACCAGTAAGGGGATAAAATTGCCTGTTCTCCCCCTCCTCTCCTCACTAATGAAGACTGACAAGCCCATAGCTCATCTCCACAGTCTGCTCAGCCGTCTCCTGGGGATGCCAATTACAGAGCTAACGGTGTGGATGTCTGTCCACTGGCAGTTGGATGGAGACCACTGGTCTGCTCCACAGGCTGTCATCTGCTGGTGCAGTTTAATTCACGTTGAGCTGACGTGCTGCTTGACCACCAGTTTACAGGCACACAGGGCACCTCCAGGCTCCCGAGAGATTTGGGTATCCATTGGCCTGGATCTTAAAATAATAAAATCATAGAATCCCAGAATGGTTTGGGTTGGAAGGGACCTCAAAGATCATCTAGTTCCACCTCCCACTAGCCCAGGTTGCTCAAAGCCTCATCCAGCCTGGCCTTGAACCCCTCCAGGGATGGGGCATCCACAGCTTCTCTGGGAAACCTGGCCACTGCCTCACCACCCTCACAGGAAAGAATTTCTTCTCAGCTGCCCCAGGTGCAGCTCTCCTGAGCACTGCCATTCACACAGAGGCTGTAAGAAGGGAAGGAACACGGCTGGATTCAGACCAGCCACCCATGCACGGACACCTTGTACGGTTTGAGATGACCTGGAGTATCTCAGACATCTTCATGGTGCTGATCATAGGTATGACATAGCCGATGGAGACCAAGTGGGATGCCTCGTGGATCTCAGAGGCATTAGGGAATGAGGTGGGGCTGATTTGTGTGACCACACTCAGGTATTTAGTTGAACAGGAGATAGTCTAGGGCATTGCAGCTTGTTCTAGTTTTACACAACACCGCTCACTCACCCTCCTAGGGATGGGGGGGAGAATTAAAGGGGTAAAAGGAAAAGAGACTTGTGAGTTAAGAACAATTTAATAACTAAACTACAATAATACTGGAAATAATAATGATGATAATAATAACAGTATATGGAAATGCACAAATGAGTGATACCCAGTGACACTGCTCATGACCTGGTGACCAAGGCTCAGCCTGTTCCCAGCCAATGATCCCAGAGCAGGGAGAGTCCTGAAAATGCAGTCCCGGAATGGAGATAAGAGCCCAGGTGTCCGAGAGACTGAGACAATCCTGAGAGAGGGTCGACCCAGAGGGAGACAACCCAGAGCAAGAGAGAGAACTTCCAGACAGATCCTCACCTCTCTCCTGGCCATGCCGGGCATGGGATGGAACAGACCATCGGCCAGTTTGGGTCTCAGTCCTGAACCTGAGGTCGAATCCTGGGCTGGTCACTGGGGCTGTGCTCCCTCCCAGCTCCTCCTGCCCCTGCAGACACGGGCACAGCAGAGAAGCTGGAAAGTCCTTGACTGTCCTGGCAGCAGCTCTGCCCATCAGTGTGTGATCAGCTTCTGCTCAGCACAAACCCCAACACAGCCTCACACCAGCTGCTGGGGAGAGAGTTCACTCTGTCCCAGCCGAAACCAGGACAAGCTCTGGCAGAGCATGCACCTCCTACCTGAGACATGTCTGACACCACACTGATGTGTTAGACCCAGGGGATGTCACATATGTCACTGTATACCTGGGGGTGCAGCTGAATGGAGCTATTCATCTGCTTCAGTGTTCTAGGGAGACATAAATTACTTTCCAGCCTGGGTACCCTGGGGGCATGGAAACAAGTCCTGACATCATCTGGAGGGCTCAAACCCACACCAGTGTCACTGCAGGGGATGTGTTTGCCACCAGGCACTGCTGGGAGGGGATTTCTTACAGCTGAAGGGCTGTGCTAGGAGGAAAGGAGGTTTCAAAAGATGTCAGGAAAGGAAGGACAAAGTCAAAGCCCAAGGCATTTCTGGAGGACCCAGCTTCCCACCCAATGTCTGTTGCTGCTCACCCAAAGAGACCACTCCCTGGGCCAGCCCCCAGCACCACTGATAGGGTCCTGGGCCCCTCAGCTCCCCCAGTTTTAAAGCAGGGTCTTCAGCTTGCCATTTGCAATTTCTTGGCCCCATTTCTCTGCAGAAGTCATCCTTTCTTCCTCTTTCCCAGTGCAGCAGGATGATGGATCAACCACAAACTCCGCTGCTATCCAACACAGAGCAACGTGCAAGAGACACAGCACACCAGGCAGGCAGCACCATCCTCCCCCCTCACCATCAGGTCCGAGCATCACTTTAATCACGGCTGAGGGCATTCCCCTTCCCGGAGGAACGAGACGGGTGTTTTTCAGGCATCACGCTTCATTAAGTGTTTTTATAGCATTACTTTGCAGCTGCAGGGTGCGGTAAGTGGGGGGCTGCGGCTCTGATTTGCTCATTAGCACAAGGACTCTTGTGCACATGGCTTGATGAGACCCAGGGATCATCTGAGCAGGAAAAAAACTCTGAATAACATAAAATCAGGAGTGGTTATAAGTCTGGCATTTGTGGAGTCCTCTGAACTGTCATCCTCAGACGTTCACTATGAGGGAAACTTAATTAAAATGAGATGTGGAGAGAGGCTCACCACTGTCCTCTCTGGACCAGCTCGCTGCTTAATTGGAGAAACAAATTGTGCTTGGTGGCTTAGTGGAACAACTGAGGCTCTTTTCGACAGGAGGTCTTCAAATATGAAAAGAAAGGCTGAAGGCAGTGAAATATATTTCACCACCACTGATTTCAGCTCACTCTGAGGATCAAAATCCTGCTGGTGACAGTTTAGTTGAGATGATCAACTGGCAAATCACATTTGTACCTGGTAAAATAGAAATAGAATAGAAATCCCCTCCTGGTAAAATAGAAATAGATTAGAAACTCCCTCCTTTACCATGCTCTCCTGTTTTGCCTCCAAGCGCTTGTGTCCTGCAGAAATGTCTTTCCTGGAAAAAAAAAAAAAAAAAAAACCAAAACAAAAAACCAACCAAACCAAACACCTTTGACAGACCAGATGCTGACGCATCACGTCTGATTCCCAGGGAGCTGGCTTTGGTGGAATTTGGGCGCGTGCAGGGGATTAGAGGGAAGCCCACGGACCAAGCTGCCCCAGCTGAGCTGCTTTCCAGCCTGACCAGTTGGAAAAATGTGCAGTCTGCCAGCGAGGGAGCGCTCTCTCGTGGGCTACGCGGGGCATGAGCAGAGCATGTGTCCGTGATGTTGGCTCAGAGGTCGTTAATAAAGAAAATAAAGACTGTGGAAGAGAGACATTGACATAAGCCAGCCTGGCAGTAAAATGCAACCAGATGTCAGGTTGTTTTGATCTTCTCCTTGAAGAACCAAGGAAGAAGGAAGACAAATAAGCACCCCCCAAGTGTCAAAGCCTCTTCTGGCACCCACTGTACTGCTTGAGGCCAGCTGAGATGAAAGAGAAGGTCCAACGTGTCACATGCTCCTGGCTGGGGGGCTGTGAGCTGCAGAAGCACGTAGGACAGCTCACCACAAGGCATAGATGTGCTGGGTTTGCTCTAACTTCCCCGGTGTTGGGGCTTTGACAAAGCAGCCAGCACTCGAGGATGGCAGCAGGACTGGGAAAATTTGGGTGGATGTTCTTCTGCCCATGGTGGTGAGAAGGTGGTGAACACAAGAGGAAGAAACGCAGATGATGGATGGGAAGAAGAGCCTGTTAATTGGTACACGATGGTTTGCTCAAGGCTGGCTCATATCTCCCTTTTTGATGCCTTCTTATCTTTGATGTGTGGATAAAATGATTTGCTTATGGTCTTACAAAAAGCCTTTGACAAAGCAGGAAACTCTGAAACCTGTTCTCCCACCTTCTGGAGTACCCTCTCCACCTCTTTGGACCTGCTTTGGTGTACCATGAAGAACATGGAAGTTACTCTGCTTGCATCACACCCACATACCCATCTGTGTTGCATCTCATGGCACAGGAGATTTCAGGAACTAGAATAGCAACCAGAAAACCCCAGGAAAACAGCTGGAGCCTTTTCCACCACAATACATGGAGCTGAGCTAATGTGCAAAATGTTGATTCTTACATGTAAGCATATCCTTATGTACTTTAATATACTGAGGCTCCTCCCAGCCCAGGACAACTCCTCCTGGTCTAGTGGGCGGTGTCCCTGCCCATGGCAGGGGGTTTGGAACTCCAGGATCTTAGAAGTCCTTTCCATCCGTTCTGTGATTCTATGGTTTTATGATAATGCTCAAAGGTTGGGACAGGATCAGAACCAGAGTTCGATACTGCTGTGGATCAGCATCTTTGCTGCATCAGCAGAATACCTGATGGCATATTTACACTACTCCTTGAGATCCTCCCTGCCAGTCAGCCAGATATGAAACCTTTTGGCAGATTCTCATCTAAACAGCATACTTCTCAGGGAAAATCAGTGTAAAATGCTTAGTATGTGGTAAAACATGACTTCCATGTATGTCTGCAGTCTTAGGGAAGAAGCAGAGGTGTCAGCTCTTTGCTGCACCTGCTGCATTATCTGCTCGGTATTTCAGTCACTCGCAGGGATGCTGATCCAGATGCAGGCTTGGAAGTGTTTTGTGCTCTGTAAAACACAGGAAAAGGTATCCCAGGCTCCAACGTCTTATTAGATAAAAATACGTGGTCTGCTTTAGTGACAGCTGCAGAAGGTAGCGTGACAGAAGAAAGGAGGCAAGGACAGCGTCTCTTTTTCACAGCATGAAGCTGGCAGTGCTAGCGGGAAAAGGCAAGCTGCCCTCCCCGTAGCCTTACCCTCACTAAATCCATCTGAGCAGGAGGCAGTCCTAGACCTGGGGAAGTGGTTTCTCACCAGACCTCTCTGTTTTGCCCGCCTTTGAGCACTGCAAGACACTCTTGACATCAATTTGAAAGGCCAGCTGAGAACTGACCTGGCCAGGGTTGGGGTCTGGGCTCGGGGCAGATGTGGGACTTCTTGGTCTTCAAAGGGGAGTGAAGACCAATGAAACTGGAACCATGGAGAGTCAGACCCAGCCCATCAGAGTCAAGGGCAGTGTAGCAAGGGGTTTTTCCTGACCCACCCCTGATAAATCTCCCTGCAGTTCTCTCTACAGATCCCTTCAGACATCCATGCAGGCTGACGTGGCCATAGGCAAGCCAGGGGGTTTCTAGGGCAGCAGGTTCGCTGCTTCCCCAGACTTGGATGTTGATTTTTGACTTTTTTTCTTGTCTGGCTTTTTTCTTTCTTTTCTTTTTAATTTTTTTTATTTTTTTTCTTTCTTCCTTTCCCTTTCTTTTCTCTTTTCTTTTGCCTTCTTTTTTTTTTTTCCCTGGCTCTGAGCATCCAAGATTTCCATTCTGGCTTGCAGAGCTCTCAGCAATGACTACATGTGCCTCATCCACAGCAGCGCTGGAGGCAACAGAGCAACACACGGTCAGCCTGAGAGGCTTAACTTTATCAGCTTAAGAGATGTAAGTCTTCAGGGCATTTTAATCGGCAGAGACACTTTCACACCCAGAGAAACAAAGATATTATCAATTCCCTTAAACGGGCACCAAAGGAGCTGAGCTGCAGCTCTTGGGACTCTTCTTCTGTTCATCCTGGATGAAATAAATTGCTCCATGGACCACAGCGATGCCATGCTGATAACCAGCTGCTAATGCTCCAGCAATTCATGCGCAGACAGACTTTGCAAAGTTTAATTTCTCTGAAGGATTTCCTTTCCAGGGAGGAACATGCTGTTTATTTCTCTCACTGCTCTGGAAGGGGCCCTTCATGATGGCCACCCTGAAAAGCTGCACCAGGACACAGCAGGCTGCTGCTTTCTAAGAAAGGCTTGCTGTCTTCTGGGTCCCGTAGTTTTGATCTGGTTTTTCTCTCTCTCTCTGAGGGCATGCCGCACTTGCCCTGCTGTAGTGTACCATGCTGTGCAGGAACAGACACCGAGGATTTAGCAAGGTGTTAGCCTGGATGTACATGTTGCAGATGAAGGGATTAGTACCTGGGGACTCGTTTGGGACTCCAGCAGACTCTGGGTTTGAAATACAGCAGTGTTTACACTGGGATTCATCTTTTGTCTTGCTTCTGTCAACGTCTTCATTAAATTATAATTCCTTTTAAAAAAATCACATGGTTGGCATGAATATGGATAAGTGCAATTGATTATTATATTTTTTTTCCCCTTCTGTGGTTAGGTGAATTGCAGGTGTTGCTGGTTATTTGATGGCTGGCTGGCAGTTAGGACTGATTCATTCAGGTTGCCCAGAGAAGCTGTGGATGCCTCATCCCTGGAGGGGTTCAAGGCCAGGCTGGATGAGGCTTTGGGCAACCTGGGCTGGTGGGAGGTGTCCCTGCCCACGGCAGGGGGGTTGGAACTCGATGAGCTTTAAGGTCCCTTCCAACCCAAACCATTCTGTGGTTCTATGATTCAATGATTCTATCCCCCTCCAGGAGCAAAGAAAAAGAGACTCTGGGGGAGTTTTGCTTTGTTATCCCTGGTCTTAGCTTTACTGAAGAGTTAAAGCATGTGTTGAACAGATGTGTCACTCTGGCTGGGCTACTGAGTTTGAGCAGCACTCCAAATTAACCATCTGCAACAGTCCGTGTGGTTCGAATGCCCCTTGGAAACAGTTGTCTCAAGAGATGTCTTTATGAATGACAATTAAAGGGCAATAAAAAGTAGGTGCACTCTGAATCTGGGTACGTTGACCCCTGTTAAGTTTTGTGTATGCTCGGTAAATCAAAGAAATTCCTTCAGAAAGGCTTTAAACACAATTTTCAAAAAACCCTAGAAATTCCTACAGGTTATCTTTTCTGCCAGTCTGAAATAGGGCCAGGTAATTCCCATTAAACTGAGCAGACACTTGCCCAACCCTGTGGGCAGAGAGAGGAGTAGTGGGGAGGCTTGGGCAGCCCATGGGCTCTCCATGGCAGAGGGCTTTGCAGGGAGTCAGCAGAGCCAGACTGCAGCCGGGAGGTGACTCTCCAGCCACACTGCAATGCCAAGCAGCTGCTGGACACTATATATATATATAACTGAATATAGATAGATAGATAGATAGATAGATAACCGAAGCAGGAGAGATGAAGCCATCAGATTGCTGCTGCCTGCTAAGACCTTCCACCTACCCAGGAAAAGTTCATACCTAACTCATGCTCCATAATTATTAATTAGATAATTAGATAATTAATTATTTATTTTCTGTAACTCCTCTTTATGGATGAAATAGTGTTAAAAAATGGGGATATAAGGAATTAGTGCATGTGCTACTGGTAAATTAATAATGTGTGTTGGGTTAGGAGAGCCCTTACACATTAGCAGATGAGCCTCAGGCAGCCCAGATGCTGTCAGAGAACTGATTTAGGGCTGCGTGGATGTGCAGCTTGGAACTTGTGGTGGTTTCTTTCTCTGCTCCTGTATGAAGTTGGATGAGCCT
>NW_010100463.1:19844-28183 GCF_000699245.1 Pterocles gutturalis | reverse complement strand
GGGCGGCGGCACCCGCTTTGAAATGTTAACCTCTCCCGTTTTCTTCATCCGCAATGAGGGTCCCGGAGAATTCTCCGCCCCAGAGGTGGGCCCCAGCCGTGCTGTGCTTGTCACCCGAACCGTGTTTGGCCAACGCGGAGTTGTCACGGTCGCCCACCGAGGACATCATCGCCTTCTCCTGTTATTCCTTGGCCTGCTGCCCCGTCGGGCAACCTTCACTGAAGGGGCAGCATCCAAAGAAATGGGTGCACTTTCTCAATGCCTCGCCAACGGCCATCTTTGCACCGCTGTTTCCTGACGCGGTTTTTTTGCCAGCAGATAACAAGCCACTGCGTGAAACTTGTAACAGGGAAGGCAAGCAGTCTTTATGGAGCAAGTTTCCTGAAAGCTCATGTCCCCACAATACAGAGCATGCCGTGGCATATGTAGAGTTTGGATAGCTTGATTTTTAATGAAACGGGAGATTATTTTTTTTCATCCAGAGAGGGAACAAGTTCCCCCAGCTGCTGTACCTCCTTTATGATCTGTTTAGTTAGCTGTTGCATGGTTTCCCACATAGAGAAAAGCTGCCTAGCTTGGCTGCCTGTTGTAATGCCAGTGTGACTGTTCCATGGGATGCCATTGTCTATGTAGCATATTCTGATATATAGCCCTGGTGGGAGGCATTCTTCTGTCTATGAACATCTTCACTGTATGACCATGTCCCTGCTGTTGTGCAATAGCAGCCCTGAGGCCAGAGTTACAGAGCCTCATTATCTGCTTGATCAAAGGTGACCCGGCTGGAACTTTCCAGGAGAAGAATCTTGGGTGCTGTCTATGGCTTGACTAGAGTTAAGGTAACCCCCATCAGTCAATAAATAACCCCCAAATAACCCAAAATCTGTACTTAGACTGTGAGGCCACTTGCTGCGTGCCTGCCCTTACGTAGCTGTGACATGACCGATGTCAGCTGGACTGTGTGCTCTGGGCTCCAACCTGGCCTTTTCATAACTGTCTTTCAGCAGGACCAGCAGCTTCTTGCAAACGGAGCCCCCACACAACACTCTAGGCTGAGTCAAATGTCCTCCTGACATCAGTGAAGCAGCTGGAGTGAAGCATGTTTGCCTTGCAAGCAGCTGGCAGTGCAGGATTGGATACTATGTGCCTTCTTCTCTGATGAAGAGCTCTAAATAAGTGTCCTTCTCTGTGTGGTCTGCATTTTTGGAAGAGATCCATGAACAAGTCATTTGTTCAGTAGCCCGACTAGTGAGGTCGTCTTGGGCTTCACCTGAATCTGTATGTCCTTTAATATGCCTTCTGCGCCGGTCTTTCCCCACTCTTTGCGAATCATTCCATATAGAGGAGTATGGCTTGTACTTGCCATCAACTTGCCTGTTGTGAAAATTTCTGCTGGTATGCCACTTTTTAAAATCTAGTTAGTTCCCAGGTCTAGCCAGTGGTAAGGCTGAGTATGTGTTCCCAGTAGGCACACATACATGCACATGCATAAGCACACACATATACATCCACACATGGCTGGCCATAGATTGACACAGGCAGAAGACACAGCACTCATGTAAACACAAACACCATTGATGGCCTCATCCTGTTCCTCTCTGGCTGATCAGGACAAAAGCCCATTAACAGAAAATAAATATGTATTTGCACAGAATACCAGAATCACAGAATCATAGAAACATAGAATAGTTTGGCTTGGTAAGGACCTTTAAAGGTCATTTAGTTCAACCTCCCTGTGTTGAGCAGGGTCATCTTCAACTAGATCAGGTTGCTCAGAGCCCAACCTGACCTTGAATGTTTCCAGACACGGGACATCCACCACCTCTCTGGGCAACCTCTTCTAGTGTTTCACTACCTTCACTGTAAAAAATTTATTTCTTATATATAGTCTGAACCTACCCTCTTCCAGTTTAAATCCATTACCCCTCGTCCTGTTGCTACATGCCCTTTTAAAAAGCCCCTCCCCATCTCTCCTGCAGGCCCCCATCATGTACTAGAAGGCCGCTATAAGGTTACCCCGGAGCCTTCTCTTCTCCAGGCTGAGCAACCCCGACTCTTTCAGCCTGTCCTCACAGGGGAGTTGTTCCAGCCCTCTGATCATCTTTGTGGCCCTCCTCTGGAGCCTATCCAACTGCTTGGCATCCTTCTTGCGTTGGGGGGCCCAGACCTGGACGCAGTACTCCAGGTGGGGTCTCACGAGAGTAGAGTAAAGGAGGAGAATCACCTCCCTCGACCTGCTGGCCATGCTTCTTTTGATGCAGCCCAGGATCTGGTTGGTTTTCTACACAACAAGGATCCCTCTATTAGGTGGTTTTAGACACTCATCCTATTCAGTAGCTGACCCCTTGGATCCTGAGTCTTCCCAGCTGCTGGCACCTGGAAGTGTTATCCCCAGAGGCCCACAGCTCCACTCCAGTTGCTGGTATTCAGAGCTACAGACACACACACGCAAACTGTGGCTCCCTCCAGCATCTGGTCTTAGGACACTCAGCCTATTCAGTATCTGGCCCCTGGATCCCCAGTTACCTCACACAGAAACACAAACAGGCAAACAAGTCTCTCTGTTAGCTCGTCCAGACTTGTGACCTTACCAGTAGCTGATCCCCAGACCCCACCACAGTCTCCACAGTAGTTGGCTCAGACCCCCTGGTCCCTCCAGTAGCCAACTCACAGATCCCCTGGTCTCTTACCTGGACTTATGACTGCTCCAAAACTTGACCCCCAAGCTTCTCTACCTTACTCTCCATCTAGCCTGTCTTGGTGTTTACTAGACTGCACACTGACATACAGATCCACACGTACTCTGATCTCTCCAGTTGCTCCATCACAGGCACACAGGCCCCTATGACTTGTGGCCCCCACCTCTAATTGCTGACACTCAGACCACAATACACACATATATACACGGAATGTAGACCCCCTCTCACCCAGGAAAATCACTAAAATACAGTTTAATAAGACAAGACAGACTGAGGTGATCAGTTGCAAGGCAAAGCCAGATATGCGTACTGACCAGCAGCCTGTTTACACCCAACCAGACCGTTTTAGCCTTGTATCCTTTATTTTTCCACACCAAACCATCTTTGTCCTCCCCTTTCCCCACCTTTGATTCCTCCTTTAAACATCTTGTAAGTCTTCTTGTACAACCCAAAGGATACTCTTCATCTCCATCCACTAATGAGTCAGGCAGTATCCCCTCTCTGTGCAGTGATCCAGAGAGTCTCTTCCATTGACCAGTGGTGATGGGCATCGCACCTAGTCCACAGGCTGAGCCCTCTCTGGGAGAAGCCGGGGCACATGCTCCTTTTCTCTGGGTGTGTTATTGGGGTTCCCCCACCTGCCACTGTTCCTCTGTGCTCCCTTGTGTTTGTAGAGATAAGCCTTGAATCACATAACCCAGCAGTAGATCAAACCCATTTGATCATCTGAATCAAATTGTATTTTGAGAATAAAAGTAAGAAGGAAAAACTGGACACATGTAGGCCAGTGAGGGGGTAAAAGAAGTAATGGGAGTGTACTGTAGCAGAGCCTTTAGTCCAAGTGCCTCCTGAAAGCTGTATAGGTTGCACTGCCAGTGTCTGTCATCTTTGAAAGATTTGTCTACCGTTTGGGAGCAGCAGTTGGTCAAACACCATTTAGAGGCCAGAACTTCAGCCAGTTTCCCACGCGTACAAAGTAACCCACTGAAGTACATGCAAGACTGTAGAACCATGTGTGTGATGAAGGTGAGCAACAGTTTACCCAAAGAATTTGCATCTCACTTGTACACATTTTATAGCTAAGTAAGTATGTTCTAATATTCAGTCAGACCTGAATCAACCTGCAGCTTCTCCATGTTTTATTGCTAATAATCTGAGAAGAAGTAACACCCGTTTGTTGGTAATTGAATGTAAATGTACCTTCAAATCCTTTTCATCCATGCTTGTGTTTATTTAGTTCAGCTGACTTAGGAGGTGCCATTATAACCTGCGTCTGCAAAAGCCTGCACATTCTCTTTAAGTCTCCACAGGCTTGGTCTGGAATTTTAAAGGCACTTAGGTGTTTCAAAATCCTGCTATGTACTTAACTGCTATGGATTACTTCTGGATGTATTTTAAAACCTCACTAACCACCTCTTGGAAATTTAAGGCACCTAAATGTCTTTAAAGATTTCTCTCTAGGTACTTCATCTCACTGAGTCCATGAGATTCATTCTATAAATAGAATAACAGAGGAACACACTGTAAATTCTGTACAATGGCTTTTCCCTTGTCTTATTTGGCTGTATAGTCACTTTCTCAGATACCTATAATATATATTGACTTCTAACCTTCATAACTCAGTCTTTTTTCCTTCCCATTCACTTCATAGGCTAGTTAATATTTAGAGTATGCCTTTTTTCAACATGCACAAAATAGAAAGAAAGCTTTCTTAAGATTTCACTTGCAAATCTACTCCCTTCATTGCTTTTCCTTTTTTCCTTCCTTTTGCAATTTTAACTTCAATTCAGTTGTTAAAAAAGCTCAATTAATATATTCAACATGAAAAATTAGTAAGATGTTGCGTAGTTACAAACCAGCAGCCCAGCTTTGCAAACTCATGCTCCAGACAGCCTCTTGAACAAGCAGTTTACATGACTGACTTACATTCTCAAAGTGTCTCTTGCTCCCAGGTGTGGAAGCAAAAGATTCAATAGTAAAAGAGGTCCATGCTTGAATTTTAGGGAGTGCCATGACCCTTTATGATAGACAGGATGTGGATTAAGGAAGGTCTGACTTCTAGGGCAAATCTGAATTAGTCTGACATTTCTAGCTGGTAAAAGCCCAGAACAACTTATTTCCAGTGGACAACTCTTTGGTGCTCCAATGTGATGGGCAGAGCCCATGTGGTTCTCTATTCCTGTTAGTCAGCATTGACAAGGCTGCCACTCTTAGCAGTGGTATCAGAGAGTAACAGCAGATGAAATACTCATATTGCTCCTGTGTGAGATCCAGCTGCCTTGAAAAGGCTGTATATGTTCACAGTCAGGACAAACTGATGGGGCCATGTGGGGCTGCAGAGCTTTCAGTGTTTTTGTCTTCAGCCTTTCTCACATACTCCTTGCTCTTGCAAAGGCTAAAATAGAAATAGATACCTACAAGATGATAAATTTCACAAGGCAGCACAAAATGTGTAAGGTGGCCATACTACAGAGTAAAAGGATTTAGGATTTTCCAGTAATAGCAGGCTAAGCAACAGTCATCTCCCACAAAGTCACATGGAAATTTGCTTTAATGCCTTGGAAAAACCCCAGCAAAGTTCTCCTGTACTTAGCTAGTCATATGATATGATTGTTAAGCTGCTTCCTGCTTTTCAGGAAACACATTTGTGTTTATATCATGGTTGTTGCTAGGACTATTTCTATTTATTGGAGTTTTTAAGGACTAGAGAGAAATTAATGTCAGAGCAGAACAGTTAACATGATAGCTAGTATTTTCTTTTTCAGAATAATAAACATGCTGTATTTTGATACATAAGAATATCAGCAAGGGTCTATCCAGTGTTATAAACCTCATTAGCACTTACATTAACTACCAAAGCAATAAATACAATCCACATGGTAGATTCACTCTGACAGCTTGTAGCAGGCTAGTAAATGCTACTAACCCCACGGTCACCTTTAGGAGGAAGGTCCCAGGGTCACTGTTGTTCCTTTCACTCCTTTTTGTCTGAAAGTTTTTTTCATGCACGTTTAATAAAAGAAAAAAAATCTTTAAAAGGTTTGGCTTTGCGATTTTTTTTTTGCCTCGGTGCCTGAGGAAACAAAGCATGGGAAGTCATGCTCTGTGCAAGTGAATGCCCATGTATCTCCACCGCTACTTCCTTTTCAATCTGTCAACATCTTGTGACAAAATCTGTGAGAGGCATGTGAATTCCAGAGATATTGCAGCTGCAGAAGTGTCTAGAAACAGTTCAAGAACATGACAGCATCGTCAAACCTTTTAAAGGGGGAAAGGAGACAGCAAGGCACACACAGAAATGTACAGTCTAATAAGGCTAACACCAGCATACACATTTATCACAGGTGTTTTGCAGCTTATATTTTGCCTAGAAAAGCTGCTATATTTCATATGGCCCTCAAACACTTTCTTGCTTTGTTCCCCCTACATTAAGCTTTTTGCTGTGGAATCTGTCATGTCACTAATTGCTACCTATGCTCAAATATAGTTCTTGGGAGTTTGTTTTAATGCTGCTCAACTGTCTGCTTTGTAGCTGGAGCTGTCAGTGGAGATAATACTGGTGATTGCATTTTAGCCCACAAGATGTGGTCTGAACTTTGTAATGTTAAAGCAGCGGTCACTATATCAGGTCTGGGGTAAATCTGTTTATGGATGAACATCCAAGAGACCATGAAGCAACACTGGAGGAATTCCACCATCTCATCAAAAGGAGTTTCTAGCTGCATTTTCACATGCTTTTCTCACTGTTCGACAAGATGAATGGAAAAACTCCAACCTGGAATAATAACGTGTTTAAGTTCAGTCACCTTTGCACTTTCCAGCACTTACTGTCTTTTCATTTGGAACACATTTTCTGTCCTTAGGAAACAAGCATTTTCTTTCAGCCCTTTGTTTCTATCTGTGCTTAGCCTCAGTGCTCAGGACTTTTTGCAGAGTTGGTTGTAGCGATTTTTATGCAACAGCAGTAGCAGCTGGATAAAAAGGAGGCGTGTACCTGCCTGTTTTGCCAGGCAAAATGTGTGTTTTGTGTGGCTATGTTTTTAACTTCCATTCTAATAGGTCACTTAGCTACATAAACAAACAGAACCAGAGAATGGGCTGCACTGTGTGTTCAACAGTCAGTAAAATATCCAGGTTAGTGTTTTCTTACAGCTACAACCAAGAGTATGGGAATACAAAATTAAGGCAGGAATTTATCTACTTTCAACTCTCCATCCTCTCTGCACATTAGAGATTCTGGGTAACTCAGCTGTTTGAAGGACAGAGTGAAAACAAATTTTAACTGGAATGCATACTCTCCATTATCTCTATCACACAGTGAGTGAGTGGTACAGCTGCAAGAGGACAATGAATCTGAGATATTGCTGACTTGCTTTTGGAGTTTAGTCAGCTCTGAATAGATGCCAATACAATGCAGAGCTTATCAGTAAAGTCCTGGTGTTTTGAGTAGGGGAGACGTCAGAACGAGGACAAAATGGTGTATTAACCAGAAGTCATGCTAAAAACTATCAGGAGAAAAAGCATGTTCTGACCAGATGAGTACACTGACAGCAGCTGGTCTTGATTAGATGGAAGATCCATTTAATCTAGAATTACATCTCTGACAGTAGCCAGTGATGGGTGCTAGGGCAAGAGCATGGTAATGCTTCCCACTAAATGCCCTTCTACATTCTGGCAATCAGTGATTAAGGCTTTTTTGAACCAAAGAACAGATATGGACCATCATATTTAATAGTCCTTTTGAAGCATCCATTAAGTTATGTAATTGCTTTTCTAACACAGTTACACTTTCAGCCTCCAAAGTCTCCTATGGCATTGCCTGCCATGCACAACTTTATTCCATTCTGTGAGGAAGTACTTCTTTCTGTTGTAAAGCTGATGCCTTAATTTGGTGACCCATAATTCTTCTATTCTGAGAAACGGCGACTAACAGTTCCTAATGACCACTGTACCTGTGTATAAGGTGAAGGTTTTAGCATTTCATAGAATCACAGAATGGTTTGGTCTGGAAAGGACCTTAGAGATCATCAAGTTCCAACCCCCTGTCATAGACAGAGACACCCTCCACTAGACCAGGTTGCTCAAAGCCTCATCCAGCCTGGCCATGAACACCTCCAGGGATGGGGCATCCACAACTTCCCTGGGCAACCTGTTCCAGTGCCTCATCACCCTCACAGTAAATAATTTCCTTCTAACATCTAATCTAAATCTTCCCTCTTCCAATTTAAATCCATTACCCTGCATCCTGTCACTACATGCCCATTTAAAAAGCCCCTCCCCATCTCTCCTGTAGCCCCCTTCAGGTACTGGAAGGCTGCTATAAGGTCTCCCCGGAGCCTTCTTTTCTCCAGGTTGAACTCCAACTCTCTCAGCCTGTCCTCACAGAGGAGGTGCTTCAGCCCTCTGATCATATTCAGAGCCTTCCTCTGGACCCACTCCAACAGCTCAACATCCTTCTTGCATTGGGGGGCCCGGAGCTGGATGCAGTACTCCAGGTGGGGTCTCATGAGAGCAGAGTAGAGGGGCAGAATCACCTCCCTCGACCTGCTGGCCACAGTCCTCTTGATGCAGCCCAGGATCTGGTTGGCCTTCTGGGCCGCAATTGCACACTGCTGGCTCATGTTCAGTTTTTGTTTTGTTCTT
>NW_010100463.1:0-19813 GCF_000699245.1 Pterocles gutturalis | reverse complement strand
TATCTGTCCAGCATTTTTTGAGCTGAATGTATTAGCCTAATTAATCTTCCTGTGCTTGAGTGGAACATTGCATCCCTGTGATAGTCCTTGCTTATCACCCTTCTCTGTGTCTACTAGCTCTACTCCAGTCTCTGTGAAATGGGAATGGTACTCAAATGCAGTGGCATAAGATGTTTTCTGCTCTGGTCTTTATTTTCTAATAAGTTTTACCATTGTGTTTGCCCTCTTGATTTCTGCTGAGCTTTTTTTTAATTGAACTATCCACACTGCCTCCAAGATGTCTTTTGAGATTGGTGACAGCTAAATTAGATCCCTACACTGCAGACTGAGCTTCTTTTGCCTGTGTTATTCAGTTATGGATATTAAATTCCATAAGGTATTGTTTTATTCAAGTCAGTATCATGGAATACATCAGAAACTCAGTCCAACCAATAGCAGTTTTGACTACCCTGAAGTTTTTTATGCAATCAAAAAGATTCACCAGGTCATTACATTTTTTCCCCAGATTGTTTAGAATTAAGCTGTTCAGGTCCAAGCACAACCAATGGATCTAATTCAGACTTTGTTTCTTGTCTTTTGTTGCTAAACCAGAAGAGCACCTGGATCTTATCCAATCCATCTCAGTCTGCTTAAGACTCTTGAGTAAAACACGTTGCAACAGAGATCTGTACTGCGGCATGTGGGAGGAGAAGGGGGGAAAGGATAGGTGTAGGTTGTATTACACAAACTAAGTTTTCATGGTTTTATTCTCTGAGAAAAAAGAAAAAGCAATAGACCTCTAAGACAAAGGGTTGGCATCCTGTCGAGACTGTCAGTTAATTAACACTTACTAAGCAAAGCATATATTTGAGATGAAATATGTAGCTTTCCAAATAAAAGTTATTCGTCTCACTGTGAGAAACACTCACGTCACACGTGTCCAAACCAAATCAGCATACCGCTTCCAGCCTGCTTCACAAATGGTTCTCTCAGGTTACATTTGTAAGGAGAAGAGCACCATTCCCCTCAAGTCTGTCAGGCCCAGGACAAACAGCACGGCAGAAGCAAGGATATTTTTAACAGCGCAGTCTGCAGCACTGTCAAGGGTGGGTGGGTACAGCCGCTGAAGGAATATGGGCTGGTACTGAATGCACAAAAGCAGCTGAAGCATTCCCTTTTGAGCAGGGTACTCTGAGAGCTACTGATTGGAAATTAGGAGGGAAAGACAACATTTTCACACAGAGAACCTACGCATTTTCTTTTAGAAAACTACTCTGCAGCAGAGAGGCTGAGGGTGTATGCCCATTGCCTATTAGCAGCATTACCATATTAATGATTTAAACGCTTATGAATGCTAAGAATGCAAGAGGTCAGTCTGGCCCTTGGCCAGGACTCAACCCACTGCCCGCCCTCGGTGAATAATCCGTTTCATGGTCCGTTTGTTAAACAGTGTACCAGAATGCAGGAGGATATGGGGTTACAATATATGTTGACTGCACAATTGAATGCCATTGCTTTGCAGGAAGGGTGTGGAGATGCAGTTGTTGCCTGTGCACAGAAGATTTGCAGAGAGATACATCTCTGTTGTGTCAAATGGTTTCATTGTGGTGTCCCGCCTCTGTACTGAATAGGGACTTTATATTATGTGCGGCTTGTATGATCTGTCAGGAGCAGGGCGCAGCTCTAAGTAGTCAAAAGCTTTTTATCACAGGACAGCAGCTTGGTTTGTATGGAAGACAGTTACACTAAAAATGCTACATAAACAAGGAGGCTGACCAGTTCTATATAAAAAGACAATATTAACTACAGATAGAGCGAGACAGATATAAATGTCTTTTTTTAAAATTTAAATTTGCTTAAACACTCACACTCCCCCCATGCCCTCCCCCCCAGTTCCTCAGTCATTAGGTATTTTTAGTTTGAATGTGGCCAAAAGGAACCTGGAAAGGTGACGGAAGGCCACAAGAGGAACAACGTAACAGGTCACATGTGTAAAGGGGTCACCAGAGCAAGACAGAAAAATAGCAGAAGGAATTAAGCACTTGAAGCTGGTGACATCTAGGTAACGGCATCAGACATAAAGAACCTCCTTTGTTTTCACTGATCACAACTCTCGTGAAAACTAAACATGGTACCATGTCAGGGCCAGGTAAGACTAGCAGAAATTGAGAGAATTGTTTACTGCATTCAGTAGTAACAGAGGTGGAACTATTAGAGACTGTACTATTCTTACCTAGATGAAATTCTGATTTTAATGTAGTTTGCAGAAAATGCTTATAACAATGAGGAAAACCAGCTTATCATCTTATCCAAAGACAAAATGGCTTTTCAGGGAAACTGGAATAGCTAGCTAGCTACTTGTAGCAACTATTTAATATCTGATTTCAGATAAAATGTGTTTATTGTAGAATAACCAATTGTATCTAAAAGCACAATATTTATTCTGGAAGATAGTGACTTTTATTTGGAAATCATGACCATTCAAGGAGTTGAGTGAAGATTAGAATATTCTGCAACTGTTCTAGGCAGCTTTTCTAGGCAACTTCTCTAAGTGGGCAAGAAAGCAGGAAAGCTGCAGCTGAGCACCTAAATTGAGCACATTTGGTACAGCAATCACTGAAATTATGCCATTTGCACTTTAACTTTTCAGGAATAAAAGAGAGAGCACTGTAGACTTCAGTTTGTCTAGCTCAGTAATTAATCAGTAGTCATTCTTATACTTACTGTTTTCTTGCTTATTCTTTCCCGATTTTTGAGATGGGGGAAGAGCATTTGAAAACATTACTTAATAAAGAGCAGCAGCAGCAAACCAAGTCACGTACCTATGCAAGCTTTGTAATTAGAAGTGCTTTTAACATATAGGATTATGGACTTCACAGTGTAATTACAAAATGTGTCAGAAATAATTATACCTAACTTGAAGACTTTAAAGGACTTCTTAGATGTCTGAGATTTCTCTGGGTCTCTAATAGACTGACTACCCACATCATTAAGCTACTCTTTTCTTAAATATCATTGTTGTTTGAGGATCTAGGCTTTTAAAAAACAAAACAACACAAAAAACCCCCCAAAAAACAAACAACAGAATCACAACCAACCCGTGACAAGAGTTACACTACTTTAAAAAATCCCAAACCTAATTATATATAATGTATGCTAATTATTAAAGCAGACTTTTTAGAAAACTGATATCAATCAAGTTTTTATGTTGAAACTGCACAGAATGAATTATCCTAATTCTGGAGCCTATGAAGACATACCGTATTTTTAGTGTTACCTTTCATTAGATGTTTTATAAAATAACAGTATTATTTCGATGTTCTCTTTCAAGGGATAATTAATATTTATTAATAAATACTCCTAAACAAGAATGCATTACTATGAATGATTCAGATTGATGGGTGACCTTAGAACAACCATGCTTGAGATTGAGGTTAGCAAATAGTATCATAACAACTGAAAATATTAATGCTGCCCTGTATATGACTGGATTTTGTCTCTGCCAACACAGAGCTGTGAAAAGCCATTCAGAAAACACTCAAAAAGACTTGCTATCAATTTTATTGGCCACCTGTAGCCCAGGCAGCTTGTTTTTTACTTATTCTTACTTTTAGTGCTTTGTGCTTGTGGTGGGTTAACCTTGGCTGGCTGTCAGGTGCTCATGTAGCTACTCTCTCACTCTATCTCCTCAACAGAACATGGGGAGAAAATAAGATGAAGTTTGTGGGTTGAGATAAAGACAGGGAGATCACTCATCAGTTACTGTTACAGGTAAAACAGACTCGACTCAGGGAAGATGAATTTAATTTATTGTCAGTTAAAAACAGAGTAGGACGGTGAGAAACAAAGAGAAACCTAAAACCACCTTCACCCCTCCCCTGCTTCTTCCCAAGCTCAGCTTCACTCCTTCATTCCCAACCCTTCTACCTCCTGTCTCTGGCCCCAAATGGCACAGAGGGATGGGTGTCATGATCAGTCCACAACAGTTCCTCTCTGCTTCTCCTTCCTCCTCATACTTTTCCTCTGCTTCAGCATGGACCCTTCCCATAGGATACAGTCCTTCAGGAACTGCTGCAGTGTGGGTCCTCTGCATGGGGTGCAGTCTTTCAGTAACAGACTGCTCCAGTGTGGGTCCCCCACAGGCCCTACCAGAAATCCTGCTCAGGCTCCCCTACACAAGCCATGGCTCTTGCCAGGAGCCTCCTCCTGCATGGGCTCTCCAGAGGCTGCATCCTCCTTCAAGGCATGTCCATCTGCTGTGGCATGGGGTCCTGCACAGGCTGCAGGGGGACAACTTTCTTCACCATGGAATTCTCCATGGGCTGCAGGTGAATATCTGTTCCGGAGCCTAGAAGACCTCCTCCCCCCCCTGTTCTGACCTTGGTGTCTATAGGGCTGTTTCTCTCACATTTTACTCAGTCTTCTCTCACAGCTGCTGCACAGCATTTTTTATGCTTTCTTAAATACATTTCCACAGGAGCACCACCAACTTGGCTCAAGGGCTCAGCTTTGGGCAATGGTGGGTTCATTTTGGGACCAGCTGGAAGCAGCTCTGTACAATACAGAGGCAGCCCCTAGTCTCTACTCACAGCAGCCACTCACACAGCACCCTTCCACCCCTCACTGCCAACACCTTGCCACTAAACCCAATACAGTGCTATTTTGTGCTTTTCCACAGGAAGAAATCAGACCTTGGTTCTTCCACAAGAGAGGAAACGGCTCAGTAGTCAAGCTCTGTAAAAGCATCACTTAAGCCGAGTACAGGATGTACTTATTAGAAGTGCACTAGACTGATATCACACTTGCATGTTATTCCTCCTGAAGACTAAGTTAATCTTGAACTAGAGAAATCTAATATTTCACTAAACTAAATTCATATTTCCCTGCAATCAGGATAGGTACTATTGTATCTGTAGGTAAATGACTGCAGGGAGTTTCCCACGAGGAATTAAGGTCCTTGATCCTTACAGTATTTAGTCAAAACCAGAGATTGCTGGAGAATTTTATCTCCTGTACTCAGCAGTTTGTAGTCTTTTGCAGCTTTGCTAAAAGATGGAGGAAGGCATTCCTTTTGTATGAAAGGAAACACAGTTTGCACAGCTTCTCTGAGGCCAGAAATTGAGTCAGCAGTAAAGAGTTAAGAGCCACATAACAGTATCCACTTACTTCACTGCCACAGTCCAGTATTTGGAAAATGTGGCAGACCATAGATCCATTAACATTCATGATTATTTCAGGAATAAGTTATTCTGGAAATTAATAGATGACATCCAAAGCCATTCATCTGAATTTATTTACTCATAGACAGTGTTTCTTAAAATTGGCACCACACATCAGAAAATATTGCCATCACTGACACATAATTGTCACCCATCTCAATTTTCATAGCAAGTTAAACTACTGAGCTTGAAAGTAGTGAAATGGTAAAATACTATCTTTCCCCTTAGCAAAATAGCAGTGCTCATATTTATAAGTATCTTAACTGCATATATGACAAGGTAAGGTAGAAAAAGCAGTGATAAATGTTAAACACCACAAGGATACTTACTAATGCATAACTGATGTGGTACGTTAATCACATTAATACCTCCAGTAAAACTTGAGGCATCACGTAAAAAATGTACTTGTTTTTAAACCTTTTTTGTTTTTAATTAAAGAAGCTTGTGCCTTTAGTTCAAGTGCTAGCTCACTAAGAAGCATGCTGAAATGCTTTACAGTTATAATTCTAAGTCAGTTACACATTATCATATGTAATCTTTCACAGACAATATTCAGAATTACCAGCATTTCCTAAATTGTTAACATCTACCTCTCTACTCACTGTACGGAAAACAGCTTCCAGCCCAAAGTCCTATTTTCCTTTCTTTACCCTTCTCTTCTCCATAGGGAAGGGATTCAGGATGCCTCCTAGAGCATACTCCAAATGCTCTAAGGAATTTAGACCCTGCCTTTTTCTCTCCCCCTGGACAGAAGAGCTTGTAATCCTATTTCTCTGGAAATAATAGGAAGGTGCAAGAAAGCAACAACTTCATGGGTTTATGAAAGGAAGGAAATGAAGTAATGACAAATTACACACACAGAAAAGCTACCAGATTCTTCATTCTAGTCATGAAGAGAGCAATTTTGTTTTGCCTGTAGAACATGAACAGTGTCTGAGTCAACAGGATCAAGTACTTCAGTGAAAATTCCTTTTTTGGTAACTAGAGAGTATGACTTGGTGCATTGTTAGTAAGCGACGCAAAGCAACAGGCAAAAGGGGTCAGTGTAAGCAAGGAGGCAGTAAACACGTTTCACACCTTTGACATGTCAGTCAAACTGACAAACTTGCAGATTAACTGAGTTTATGGAAACAAAAATCAAAGCTAAAAATGTCAAGTAGAAAAGCTAGCTTCTTCTCTACATACTTGCAGTTAAGAGCCTGTGCTTTTAGTTTTTCTGTCTCTTGCTAGACATTGTACACCACTTGTATATAATTTTCTGAAAGCTACATAATGCTGAAGTTGTTCTTTGCTGTACAGCTCAAGTAAAAACTATGCCTCTTAAGCAGCCTGTAAAAAAAAAAAAGTCAAACTGGCTCCAACTCAGAGAATGACAAACTCCTCCAGTTTGACCTAAAGCCAAAACTTTATCTCTGGAACAAAGTTGGTACAGTAGTAAATATCATCCCCCAAATACTAAGCCTGTTGCAAAACCAGATTCAGAAGCAATGAAACAATTTCAGACAGTGAGAACATTCCAAGACGCTTCTCCCATTTTGAGAAAATATCAAAGCTGAGTTACTTTGTTCAGCTGTTTGTATTTTGAATTAGAGGAGGGAGATGCTGCAAGATGGAGATTTTGCAGCATGCATGACCTTCAGCAGCTCAAGTTTTAAGTGTTAAGCTGCCAAAGAAGCAGCTGCTTAAAAACATTGCAAATTCATACCAAGTTAGCATTTCAGATCACATTAAGTTCTAAGATAGTGCCATTGGAAGCTACGGAGGGTTAGTTCTGTAATAGTTGCCTCTGGCTATAGAAGGCTGGAATTTGAGATCTGCACAGTTCAGGCTTGCAAAAGGTTTTGTATTACAGACGTTGAACATGCATTTCACACAAATTAATGCAATATTGAACTATGCAAATTTCGTTTTGTTTTTTAATGTTGGTGCTCCCACCATTAACAACAAATATTTTTAGGAGCATTACACAGTTTGCTTTCTAGAGGTGTACTTGTTTTAACAGAATAAATGGTTCTTAAAAGCTGTAAATTAATGACAAAATTTTTGCACTGCATCAGTTAAATGCAATTCCTTGACAGGGTAGAAAGATATAGGCCAAGAGTTATCACAGCAACAATCAGTTGGGGGAGGGGGCTGGGTAAAAACAATACAGATGAAGTATAACGCTTCCATTTTAACATAGCCTATTTTTCATCACTCACAGAATAGTTTGTTTTCTTATGAAGGAACCCTGACAGTGCTTCAAGTTACAGGCATTCTGCCCTGAGAGAAATTAGGAAAGAACCAGTCCTCCCCTTGCCTAGTTGTGTGCCCTCCCTGCCTCCAACACTAAGTAGATAGGAAACAACAGAAATCAGGAAAAAACCAAGTTTTTTTCTCAGCTGTCTACTTATTTGTAATACCATTACTGAAGAGACAGGTGGAGACCAAGCAAACTTGTGTCCATCAGTCCCTTTAACACTTGGATTCAGGCTGCTTTTCATCACAACAGCGATTTGAAAGATGCAGCTCTAGCTGGCTGAGTCACATCCAGAAATGGAAGGCAAAAATAAGCATACGAAGCTGAAATTTGCAGATAAAAGAGAGAGCAATATTCCCACATATTAGTGACATTTGAAGTGAACAGACTCAGCTGACAGGTCAGAACAGATCCCACCAACCATGATGCTTGGTCTTTTCAGTCCACCTGCTCCTCTTTTAGCAGATTAGGTTTTCCTCCTACTAATCAGTGCAGTTCACGCACATAGTTAGTGGATTCCTGTCTCAGCAGAGGCATGGCAAGCACTGTGGGGTCCACATTGGTCCTTTTCCCTTTCGCTCCCACTGCTTTCTTCCCCTGCCCCACTTGTTCACTCTGTCACCAGAATTTCTCTTCCTAGGTGACACCTGCTGTCAGGTGTCATTTACCTCCAACTGCTGTCTCCCTAGCAGCTTTCAGACTTAAGCAAGAATATAACAACTCACTAAAATTCTTCATGAGCAAGCAAATGAAAACCTCAAAAGCCACACCCATGAAAAACTGAAGTTGGGCTTTTTCCCTTCAGCAATGGGAGTTTGCACTTTGATGCAAGATGCCTAACTGCCTTTTTTTTTTCCCCAGTTTTCCACACTGTTGAGGAGAAGCTTTCTGCAAACTGGTCATACTAGCAGTTCACTGAACTGTATAAAAACATTCTGGACAATTCTAGGTAAGGATTAAAAACTTTGCCCTTTAATACAGCTTGTCATGGGAGACTACAAAACCACAAATATCCAGTTTAGAGAACGTGTATGTTACACAGGACCAGATGGTGTCCTGCTGCTGCCCCTTGAATACAGGGGCACAAAAATCCAGCACCTCTTACATGTATCTCAAGTACAACTTGGAATGTAGTGTCATCTTGTAACTGAACAGTAAAAACTACAGAAGTGATGGTTTAACCTCTTAAGGAAGCTTCAGGAGGTTGCTTGAAAGCCATATTCATGCAACTACAGCAAATTATTCAATATTTCAGGCAGAACTAGACAGCAGACCCATTAAAGAAATATATCAGGTTCTTCAACTGGTACAAGCTATACTAACCTGAACTTTCTATAGATTTGAAAAAAAATACGAAGAATTATAATGAAGTGTTTTTACTTGTTTAAATTTGGCTAATTTTTAAGCTTCTGCTTATTCTCCAATTAGACTTCATGACAGTAGCCAGTCAGTGAACCCAGATTCAGTTGTATTGTATAATTCCGTTGTTAGCAGGAGTAAGTACACTTAACCCTTTTGTACCTCAATGCCAGCACTGCTAAAAATCAAAACCAAAAACAACAGCCCCCTCCGCCTGGGTCTTAGAGCCCAGTCTGTTCAGAAGGCAAGTAGACAGCCATGAAAAAAAAACAACCAAACTATGTTCTGATTGGTGTAAGAAATATTCCACTGGTTACAAAGCATGTAAGTTTCCAAGTATACTTATTCAAATTGAGTTGCTGGAGCAAAACCTGCCCTCTCTCCTTTTGCCAAATTCTCAGACATGAGGCACCCCATCCTTTTGCTGTGTGAAGAGCTTGTGAACACCAAACACTTATTTTATGACTAAGGCCTACAAGCATTCCCAAATGGGAAAAATGTTAGTTCACATCAGTGGACATCCCCCTAGTATAACATCATTACAATAAAAACTGGGCAAAACAGTGTATTTAAGCAAAAGGATCCAATATCAGAAGTGCAGCTGTGTTCACTACTCCCGTCTTGATCTTGTACACGTGCCATCTTCATCATATTCACCCATCAACTGCAACATATATGTTCCAGTATAGAGAAGAAACTGTCCAGTTATTTGTGCTGCATGGGACATTAGCTGAAGCACCTTCCTAGAAGAAAAGCCATTTGTTTAAAAAAATTTCACCAACAGGGTGACATTGCCCCATCCCTCCAACACCTTTAGGATGAGTTAGAGATATCTAAGAACTCTCATTCCTCTTCACTTCTGAGAAGCTAGTCATTGTTGTAACTTCTTTAGAGCAAATACTTCTGTGACCATTGATTGACAGAAAGCTATTGGCATGCTGGCAGAACCAGAAAACACATTTAACAAAGCAGGCTGTCATCCTGCTAGACTTTTATAGGCCTTCTGCAAACCTATTACTCAAACTACCAGAGCATCACTGAACACTTAACTTTTCTTCCTGCAGCATGAATCCACTTGTCTCTCCTCTAGGCATTCACTAATACAACACTGCATGTATCTCCAAGCTACAGATCAAACTTGATTAGATCTGAAACTGAGCAATCACCTTACATGGACGCACAACAGCAAAACAAGTGAAGCTAGGTGAATTAATACTGTCCAAGCTTCAAGCCTTAAGAATTCTCAGCTCACAACTACTCTTAAGTTTTAAAAAGTATCAGCATTCAAATATACAATACTGTGTGAGAATCAGTACAGATCCATAAACCAAGATCAGGCAAGCATCAGAGGTCTACAATATAGACTCTGGATCACCACAGGATTGCAGGGAATAAATATCATAGTACTTGAGTGGTCATTTACTCAACTTAGCTATACCTGTGTCTTCCTTACATTCTCCAAGAAACAACTTCAACATCAGTGCTGAGAGATATATTCAAACCTCATTCCCTGAAAGCTAAGTAGGCCTTCGCAAGCATGAAGCTGAGGCATTGGGGAAGTGGTACACAAGAACTGGAACCACTCCAAAACTGGAAAGGGATCAGTTTCTGAAGATGCAGAAAACAGACCAGTCTTCCTCTTCTAAAAAAAAAACAAAGGGGGAAGATTTTCTGAATTCCTGTTTGAGAAAACATGCAACTGTGACCCCGCTGCTGCTATTCAGTTCTCCTTTGAGCTCTGGCAGAGAAGGCAAAGTCTTCTTCCTACAAATTCAGTTTTTTCCACTGCAATGAAAGAAGGTTTGCAGCCAAAATCCAATGCTTCAAAAGAGTAGGATACCCTGTACTTAGAGTCTGGGAAGCCTTAAAAAAACATGGTACCTATTCATGCTTCCCACACATATGCTGTTTCAGTATGCCCTTCACCAGAGAGTACAGGCCAAGGAGCTTTACTGTGGTGAAGAAAGCTGCACCTGGTACTGAGCTTTTGAGCAGCTGCAGTGTGTCACTTGCACAGGAGAGCAGTTGTCCCTTAAGCCATAGAGGAAGTTATTTGTTGAACTGGACATTTGATCCTTCAGTCGGGCACTACAGGGAAAAACCCTTAGGGGAAATGCACTAATCAGACCCAGCAGGCTTTGAGCCCCTCCCATCAACGAACAACTGCAGCATTTTAAAGTCCTTTCCCTTCATACTCCACAGGGCAGCTGGGGAGAGGGCATCACTGTTAGCAATTTGGAACTCACTAGCAGAGGGACTACACCCAGAACCTACCATTATCTGTCTCCAATTTCAACAGCAAGTGGAGACAGGGCATCTCACTGTTTTGTTCAAGAGTGCCCAAGGTTATCTCTTCTGTCACTCTTGTTCTTTGTTAGCAGACTATTGTCCCAACCTGACACTGGCACCTCCCTCACAGCTTGACTCTGTAACCTAACAGTGCTTCCAGAACTCCACAGCTACTTCAGCTGTTCACCAGTACCATTTCTTTCCCACCAGCTGCCCTGTGTTGGCAGGGAAGCAGAACTGTCACTTCAAACTCTCCTTAGCAGTGCAAGTTCCAGTGCTGACACTCATCTCCATAGCAGATAGCCAAAAACCAGAGTTTGTTCTGGCTCAAGAGACTTGACAAACATAGGAACTGGAGGAGTGCAGCTGTTCAAGGGCAAACCTTTGCTTTGAAGAAACCCTAATGAAGCCAGTTCTACAGGCAGGCATAGCATATAGCTGGATAATCACTGCAGCATGAGAGAGATGAGTTTAATCTACAGTCACACCAGCTGTATCCTGAAAGATCAAGCAAGGGACCACCTAAGTAGAGTGGGAGAGGTCAGGCAGGCAGAAAGACAGGGAACAAGATTAGCATTGCAATACATAATACCTGCATCAGGAGAGGAGGGACTATTTGGAGACTTCAAACTACACATTGCTCAGGGGGAAGCGAAAACCTCACTTACAGGCATATACATCTGTCTGTTCTGTACAGAGCAGATCTGGTCCTCAAATAATAAAAGCAGCAATGCTACATGGTTGTGTCTCAGCCAGAATTTGAAAGGTTAGGTAGAGAAATTCAGGGCTGCAGCTTAAGCAGCTGTCAAAGTATGGCACATCTGTGAAGGAGTCTGAATTCAGAAGAATTTTTCTTCAACCAGGGCAGGACACAGCTGGTTTCGACAAGGCACAGACTTTCAACACACTGATGAAAGCAGTGGACAGGACAGGTATTATTTTGCCCTTGCACGAGACAGCATTTCCCAACAGCTAGTTCTACCAAACTCACAACCACTACAGGTTGGTCCTGCAGGAGATGGTGGTCCTTGTTAGGCTCCATTAGTTTGCTTAGAAACCAGCTGGCTTAAAAACAGTGATATCACACAGTCTGACTACAGATGACAAATTCACATTAAGACAGTAGAGAGTGTTGTATCTCTTCCACTTTTCTTTACCTCCATGTAGGTCTGGTGGTGAATCTAGCAGCCAGGTATTGCAAAGTCTGAGCAAACTTTAAGACCTCTCCTAGTAGATCTCAAATTCCTCTTGTTTCATTCCCTTGACATCCTCTGTCCTGGTTTTGGCTGGGACTGACTGAGCTAGCTGGGTGAAGGCTATAATTTTGCTGATTAAGGGTATTCTTGTGCTATATTTTATGTCAGTGGCTCATGGTATGATGAAACTCATAAAATAAGACATCTTTATCACTCATGAGGAGATTTTTGGCCAGAAGCCAACCCAACTTGGCAACAAGCCAAGTGAAGCTGTGGCTTCATACTGGGCATGGCATGTATGATATGGAATAGACTACTGGCCAATTTGGGTCTCAGTCCTAAACCTAAGTTCAAATTCTAGGCAGTAACTGGGGCTGTGCTCCCTCCCAGCTTCTCCTGCACCTGCAGACACTAACACAGCAGAGAAAGTGAAGAGTCCTTGCCTGTCCTGGCAACAACTATAAACATCAGTATGTTATCAGCCCTCTTCTCAGCACAAATCCGAAACACAGCCTCTTACTAGCTACTGTGAAGAAAGTTAACTCCATCCAAGCCAAAACCAGGACATTCCTCCTTCAAAGAGTTCAATGCTTCTTCCTCAACCTCCTGCATTCTTCAAACAAGTCAAAGAAATATAGGGAAATATAGGGAAATTCTCTCAGGTAAACAAAGAGACTGTACCTACACCCTTGCAGTAAATACAAGCTGATATGATTTTGCTTTGGGGGAAACTTAACATCCCACCATAAAAAACTATAGTAAGTTTTTACAAGTAAGCTATTCACCTTACAAAGGAAGAGGCAGCATATTGGCCAGTATGTAAGAACTGATAAAAATACAAAGTTTATACCTGCTTCAGAGAGACAATAAGCAAACACAGATTTTTACACTAACAGACACCTGACGAATAGTGGAAATGTACTTACCGCAACATGCTTTTTGCTCCCATACATTTGATGTCATATGAGATCGAATAGATCTCATAGAAGGTTGCCTTGATGTTTAAGCAGCCAATAAAATCTTTAGGGTTCAGCTTGTACAGATCAAATGTGATGTTAGCTACTCCCATTTTCTTTTTTTGTCTCAGAGTGGCGACTCCATTTCTTGTCTAATTTAAAAACAGGGAGAGAAACAGTTTGTACCACAGGCCAGGAAACTACAGCAAGACAACTCAGAAGCAGCTTGCTTATTACAGTCTTTGGGCTAGTTCTTCATTAATCCTAAACTAGAATTAGAAGCATGAACACAGAAAAGCAAGTCTGTAGCTTACATAATTTTGTTCAAGTCCTGACCAGGCTTTTCAAGCTATTCCAAGCAGACACACAAGTTCTAGAGTGACATAGCACCTCCTGAATATTTCTTTCCTATAATACAGCTGTTTCTTCACGGTATACTGATGCCACTAGACAGTGTTCCTGCCATTCAGTGATGCTGGTATGTTCCAGCAACTAGCTGAGGCAGCACAGTTCATCCACACTGAAATAGGCCATCAAATTACCTGGATGACATTAGGTCCTTCCATTTAGGAAGGAACATAATACTGATGAGCATTGAAAGACAGGTGCAAAAATTACATCTGTGAAAAGTCAGGTCCTCATCTCAAACCCTGGCTCATAATACCTCTCTTTTTCTTCCTACTAAAAAAAGTAGCATTCAGAGGGAACCACTACTGATTAGGCCTAGGGTTTAATACTGAGTTTTTCAGAGAAAAAGCAAAGGAGGAAGAGTGTGGAAAGTCATCTTCCACCTTAAATCCAGCCTCATTTATTGAAAGCAGCCCTTGTCTGCTTCAGGGCTGATGGGGATGATTTCAGGATTGCTTGCTTCAAG
The DNA here is from genome assembly GCF_000699245.1 of Pterocles gutturalis. NCBI lineage: Eukaryota > Metazoa > Chordata > Aves > Pterocliformes > Pteroclidae > Pterocles > Pterocles gutturalis. The sequence continues at coordinate 5,702 of NW_010100463.1, read as the reverse complement.
GAAAAAAAAGAAAATAGTGAAGACAACCCATATTTACAGAGACATCTAGTGGGTACATGGGATACTCTGCTCAGCACACTCTGCTCAAGGTTAATGACTTAGCAGCTGCCAAACTGTTTTTTGCATGCTGAATGAAGCAATGAAGTTGTGTAAGACTGGGTCTTTTTGTACCTGCCACCGCAGTACTCAGTGCCATGAGTCAGACGAAGTTAAACACTGTATTGTATCATTAGCCAGCAATTTTATGCCTGTTTTACTTTGATAGCTTCTGAGCTCCAGCAACAGGGCCCCCTACCAGCAAAAGTTTTAGACATGTACAAGTAGTTGGTACATTTGGTAGCATATCCCGCCAACCATTAGCACCCAAGATATTCGGATAATCGATGACAGAGCTTGCGCTACACTCCAGATGATTTGTGAAGCTGTGGCAGTCCTTCTGCTGTCATTTAGCAGAGCCTGAAGAGGGGCAACATTCAGACTTGTTCTGCTGCCGTGCCAGACGGGACACAGGGCAGAGAGGGAAGGAGCAAGGTAGAGTCATACCCTGGCTGCAACTTCTTTTCTGCTCTTGGAGCTCATGGCCCAGATGGAGCAAATCAGTAAGCCAATAAGTTATCTTGGGGAAAAATGTACAAGCTGCCCACACTGCAACAGGAAACTGAAAAAATGGGGCCACATGATTAAGCTGTCTGTGTACAAACAGCAAAATGGTAGGCCTGCTTACAGCTCCGCAGCTAGCTGTGCACCTGGTATAAGAAATTTTGATGCTAGCTTTCTAGCAACAACCATTTCACTGAAAGACAACTAGGAGTTTGACGCTGTATTATTAATATACAGATAACTATTTCCCCCCAAAACCACAAATTCAACACTGAGTTGATATGATTAGAAGGTTGAAGTAGGTGATCTTAATAGTTCTTAAAATATCTTGAAGCACAAGACTAACATTAGGTTTTGATAACTTTTAGTTGTTTTCAAGATTAAACAGGCATTTTTCTAGCCCTGTAGCATTACTGCATTCACAAGGCAAAACTTGTTTTATATTGCTTAATTTGGGCTTTTTTTTTTCCTCTCTAAAAGCTAATCTTTAAAGACGTTGTATTTTTAACTTCATCCAAAGTCCTAATTTGCTTCGTTACAAAAAGGCTCAAGAACAAAGTTATTTCTGAGGCTCTCCAAAAGCAAGGGATTTCCCCTATAATTATTTTCAGTTGTAATGTCTCATTTCAGTTCTTGGCAGACCTTTGCCAACAGTTCTATGTCCAAGCAAGGGACAAAAAAAAAAGTTGTCTATTTGTCATCTAGGAAGATTCAACAAGGAGTTGATATCTTGCCTTCTTTAGCAGAAGTTTTCTTCCTCTTCCCAACAATTTTCGCAGTCAGACATTTTTCCATACACTTCTATTCAAGTGAGAGAGAGGCAGTCAACACTTACTTGTGTCCATTTCTGTCCTTTTTCTAGAACCATAAAGTGTGTATTATCATCCAGGGACCTGAAGAACTCTTCTGTGTCCACAACTGTGCCATCTTCCTCCAAAACCAGAGTAACTATTCCAGCAGATATAAGAAAGGCATCTAAAGTCTGCAAAAAACCAGTAGATTTTAGCATTTAAAAGAGGGCCCATCATTTCTTATTAAGACTTGCTTATTTGACATATTCTCCTGAACTTCCCCAGTAATGATTTTTAGAAGAACAAGAGCCTGGAGGTTGCCCTCCTGGGATACTGTACTTCACTATAAGTTCCAGACAGAGTGGGAATGTTTGCTGTACCTTGCTGATGAGCTCTTGCAGGCTGCTTGCAACAATTCCTTTCCGGCTGCTTCGGGAGGCATTGGACACACGGAAAGGTCGTCCTGCAGGCATGAGAGGAGGGAACAGGGTCTGTTTTGTTACTGTTCCCACAGATGCTCCCATGGATACCAAAGATCTAAGACAAATAAAAATTCAGCGTAGTTATAAAAATAGTCATGTCAAGTACTGTGAGAAGGAGGAGGACTGTTGAGTTCAGTGACGTAAGTACATTATACAGGTAATTCACAGGTCACAGTAGACTCATGGAGCTGCTTTCAAAACTAAACACTACATAGCCCTACAAACGTGCTGTTTCTGAACTTCCTCTTGCCAGTGACATTTGAAAACACTTCTAAAGTTAAAAACATTTCCAGCAGATGCAGGCCACCTCTAGCTCAGCTGATGTCAAGGTCATGATTACAGTGAGGCTGACTGGTTTTAACACCAAATGAGAAAAGCAGCAGCTCTTACTGCATTCAGCCACTTAAATCATTCTCTTTACCTGAAAGATAAATACTCAATGAGATAACACACAAGACTACTTTCAACTAACTATTTAAGATATGAGTTTGCTTTAGGAAGACTCAACATACTATCCATATTCAAAACACCTAGCATCAGAATGCAAGTGGAGCTTTTTGATATAGTTATGCTTGACTTCCAAACAGCCAAGGCATTTATGCTGGAAATAATATCAACAGCCTATAAAGCTTCATCTAGTTTTGAAAACCACAAAAGACTTGTTTGTACCCTAATGTATCAAAATAATTCAAAATGAAAACTAAGATCAAAGTACACAAATGCATAGTGTTGAAGCAGGCTGCCAGAGAAGCAGGAAGAATTCAAACACTTTTAGAAAGAGGTTTTAAATTTTCCTCAGCAAACACATACTTTAATAGTGACTGTTTAGGTTCCCTTAGGTAAACTGAGGACATATGCTCCCATCTATATCTAGCATAGATTAACCAAATCACGTTGGTTAATTCAATAGCCAGCTTGCCAAAAACTGCCCTCTGCATGACACCTGGAAAGGACTGATCTCTGAAGTCTTTTAAAGGGAGTTAATATTTTGCCTCTCTCATTCCTGAACTTTACCCCCTGTATACCTTTTGCTCCTTAATACTGAATCGCATAGGAGTGGGAAAAGGATGCATCCCCATTTTGTTCTTACACATAGGTGTAAAAGGTCAGCTTAATGTAGGAAAATCTGTTCTCAGACACTTTCACAGAGGGGGAGGAAGTGAACTGACAGTCTCTTTCTGCAGCCAGAGAGTAAATACATGAATTCCTGGAACAATCATGAAATGGTATAAAGCTACTCAACTAATAATGTCCTAGTCACACCTTTTTTGCAAGTCCACCTTGACCAGGAAGAACAACTATCTCTACCAAACCACTTATCTGTTCTTTAAGCATATTTTGGGACACACAGAAAGTCATTTTTGTGACTTACTAGAGTTTCAGCAAATAATTTATTTCCTGCTCTCATTCTGAAATAGTCTTCTATAGTGCTTTGGGTTATTGCCTTCCCTCTATGCACCAAACTTTACCTTCCTCAAAAACTCCGCAGCATTACTGGAACTTTTTCTTGCTCAGGCTAGTGCTGTCTCTTTCAAAACAAACACACAAACAGACACACACCTCCCCACACCCCCTGGTGGAAGGTTTTCAGGAGACAGTCCCTGTTTCAAATTAAAGAGCTAATAAGCACTTCCCTCCTGGAGAAGAGTCAAGACCAGGAAGGAGGACAAGGTGACAGAATAGTGCTGACAAGGGACTGAAGCTCCACAGAAGGGAAGCATGCTAGGACAGGGCTTGTTTTTTAATCTCTCCACTGACTAAGTTAATAGCCCCCCAATCACCCTGCTAGTCCATGGGCAGCTCCCATTCTGAATCACTCAAGCCTTTCCCTCAGATATGAAGCCCACACATCTGCCTCAGGGCTGGTGACTCCACTTCTCGGGACACCCAGATGTTAGCAAGCACAATGCTCAGGATTTAAGAGACAACAATTTTGGAGCTAGTTACATCCCCTTCCCTTTCACACATTTGAAAACTAGCCCACAGAATAGTTACTTGAGTAGTATATACAACAGTGACAATTTTTTTTTTTTTTTTGCACGAACAGAAAATACCAGTCCTGCTGAGCAGTTTTCTTTCCCTTTACTTGAGCCAAGTTGCCATTCACAAAAGTCAAAGCATAAGGAAAAATGCCAAAACATACATCCTGATACAGAAGGAAGAGTGTTAGGGATACAGCTCATGAGCAGGACTAATACGGTTCACCTCAGACATCATCAGAGCCAACTATACAAGCCATACTTTGCAGCTCTGAGCAGAAGTTTCTCCAGGACTCAAGATCAGACACCTCACACTGCTGCCTAGTTCTATCAGATGTAAAAAGTCAGAGAAATAAACCCCACCAGATTAGTAAACCAGGACTTTCATTAGCTTCACCAGACAGTCACTTAACAGAGGTCTAAGTCTTAGGGAGTTACTTAACACTGATGCCATTTCACATACATTTCAATAAAAGCAGTTTATATAATCTTTAAACTAAGTCTGCTTATGAAGCAGTGACTCTGGGCCCCAGCGCAGGTTGAGGTTTCAGTTAACCAGAAGTACTAGGAAACAAAAGCCAGTGTGATTAAAAAAAAGCCAGATAAACAGAGTGTGAACCCTTCCATTTCTGGGCCTATTGCTGAAAGCTTGGTTTTTCCTTGTTGTCATCACCCTTCACCAAAAGGCACAGACTCAAACAGGCCAGCCTACATTCAGGGCTCCTAGAAAGATCCCTTCTTGCTGCAGCTGTCCACAGAAAACAGACAAACCAATTCCTGATGCAGGGAATTCCTCTGCTAGATTGGAGTCACCAAAAATAATTGCCTATTAAAAGCTGATCAAGCTAAGGCAGGAAACAAGCAGTGGAGAGGAAAGGAATATACTAAGGTGCAGTCAGCTTTATTAGAAAGTTGAGTGACATGTTAGATACTGACAACTCCACTATTGTTTTATTCTTCTTTAAAGCAAAAGGATAAAGTTCTAGCTCTTCCCTAAAGAGACAGACTCCATCAGTGGAAAACACAAAAATATAACTGAAAGAGAAAATATCTTCAAACTCCAGCACCTTGCCCAGTTTATTTTGTATAACTAGAACCTGCTAGAGAGGGACTCACAGATGCTGCCACAAGCATTCAGTGTAGCATCAAGGCTGGTGGGACTGCTGAATTAATTCTGCTTGCCTGCCTTGAGCCCTGTACACATATTTCACTCTTTGGCTGCAATATGCCTCGTATGTTTGTCTAAGAATGTGGTGCAATGGTCTTCAGCCTCACTCAGAAAAATCAACGTTGCACAATACGAGTGGCTTCAGAATATGGCACAATTGGACTTTTAGGTTACAGTTCACAGGCAAGTGACAATGGCAGTACAATGAAGAAAAAAAAAAAAAAGAAATTAGTCAGGTTTCAACCAGATTGCAGACTTGGTTTCCCTGCTAAAACATGAACTGGACAGATATCAGAACCTCAGCTAGAACTAGGTGCGTTCTTGAGCGGTGTACAGACCTATACCTTTATGGATGGGGTTAGCACACCTGAAATGCTAACAGAGGCCAGGAGTCGTGGTCATGTTGTCACCGAGTACAAGTGGCTCCTGACTACACCAAGGCTCCGCACCTGCCCCGCACGCAGGGCTGCAGCTTCCCTACATCACCCCCCCCCTGCCGTTACACCTCAGGAAGGAGTTAAAAATGCAAAGCTCCTACTCGCACTGTCCTCAGAACTTCATCCGAGACTTGAAAGGCTGCGAGAGGATTCCCACCTGCTTCCCCCACCTAGCGTCCGCCAGGTTTGCCGCCCCCCTCCCCCGCCCGCTGTGACTAGCCCTCGCACCGTGCTCGCAAAGCGCC
>NW_010100462.1:3629-5547 GCF_000699245.1 Pterocles gutturalis | reverse complement strand
AGCAAACCCAGACCCGACCCATGGGGTGGGAGCGGCGCAGAGGGAGGGGGCAGGGCACAGGCAGCAAAGCCGGGTGCTGCAGGATGGGACAGGACCCAGCCCCCCATGGCCAAGGGCAGGGCAGCAAGAGCCCCCAGCCCTCCAGAGGGGTGGCAGGAGCCTTGGGGTGATTCAGCACAGAGGCTCCAGGACAGATGGGGACCCCCCAAGACCATCCCCAGCTGGAGGGACCCAGCCCAGCCCTAGGGGGGATGGACCCAGCCCCCAGGAGCTCTGGGGGGGTCTGGGGGCCGCTCTCCATCCCCCCCAGAGCGGGTGCAGCCTCGGTGTGACGGAGCCGGGAGCAGGGAGCCCCTTCCTCAGGCCCACCGCAGCCATCTGCCGGGGGGGCCACCCGCGCGGGGAGGGGGCACTTCCATCCCAGCATCTTATTATGCTTCCTTCATGGGAAGAAACTTTTTTCCTTTGCTGTCTGGTAAGCTGCTAGCAATCATCAGGCAGGCAGGTGGTAAAGATTCATATCCATCAAACAATGCCATTTAGTTTGTAACCTGTGACTAAATCTGGTGTTAGCTTTAATTTCAGAGTCTGCTTTAGGGCTCGCTTGTTAATCTCTATGCAAAGCAGATGAAATGAATATGCAGCATTTTGGATGTAATTGTACGGCTTCAATTCAGCACTATAATTTTCCAAACAGGATCTTGCAATCAAGCTCCTATTCATTAGCGTATAAACAATTTAGTTTCTCAGCTCTCCAGTGTGCCAATCATCTCCACGGAGTGAGCATCTCCCACAAAACCAGGAGGAAAGTTTCCTTTGTGTAACAGAGGTAAAAGTTGCTCCGTACTTCACACAATTCCCAACCGGCAGATCTGGGCTGTTCCCGGTGCCCCACGGCACCGACCAGCTGCAAACAGCATCCTGGGTGGGGGGGATGCCCGGTGACCTCCCAGCCCAGGCAGCCCCAGACCCCCGGCAATTCCACGTGCGACCCCGACGGACGAGCCTGGACCCCGCAGGATGAGGCCACCCAGAAAGGTGCCACCACGCAGCACCTTGGCACCACCCGGGGCTCCCTGAGAGCAGCCCACAGCTCTGGGGAGGGGACAGACCCCCAGGCAAAGCCCCCCCGCACATCCCCATCACCCCCATGCTGGCTCATCCATCCCAGTCACACCATGGGACAGGTCACTGGGACACCCCATGCAGGGGCCAAGGGCAGCTTCCCCATGGAGGATGTGGCCATGCTAGCACGGGGGTGGGTGGGGGGCAGGTTTTGGTCTTGGGGGTGCATCCCCCTCATGGCTGGATACATCCTTAGGTGGGGATGTGCGAGTGCAGCCCACACACGGGCACACCCAGCACCCATCTGCATCCCATCCCTCGGCGCCCATCACCGCTCAGGGACCGGCCACGAGCCCCGACAAAGCGAAGCGCCAGCGGCGGAGCCGCTCCGCGCGGTCTCCCTTTGCAAATGAATATCGACAGCGCTAATTACAGGCCGCCACGCAGACAGCTTATTAGCTCGTCACAAAAAGACGGTATTGAACTGAAAGACCGCGGTATTCACGGAGCGCAGCAAGACGCTCCCCAGACAGCGCGGCGAACCCGGCAGCGAACAACCTCCAGCAAAACTAATTACTTCCTGATTGTCTGCGGCCACCCACTGGGTATAATGGTAGAGACTAAATCTGGCACATACATAGCTGAGCACTCGGCACCAATTTGCCGTACAATAATCATCCTCTGGGTTGCATAATTAAAAATCTGATCACTTGGAATAATTATTTCATATTCCCAGTTATCGGGTGAGGATTGCATAATGCAGCGTGGCAGGAGTGTGGGTCCGGGAGCAAAACTGTCCCTTGTCACACCCCAGAGCTCCCCAGGAAGGATGTGACAGCTCTGGGCACGGCGA
>NW_010100462.1:2056-3120 GCF_000699245.1 Pterocles gutturalis | reverse complement strand
TGCCAATTACACGGCCAGCTCGCGGGGTAAGCTGCATCTCCCACTTCCAGGAAGGGAGGCTCCGCAAGGAAAAACGCATTGATAAAAAAGAAGAACGAAATCAGCTTTGTTCACGTTGCGAATCTCCCATTGTTCCTGCCGCGGCCGTCAGCCCTCGCTGGAGAAAGTATTTCCTCAGCGATAAATCTCCCGGGCTCCTCGCAGCCCTCGCCTTGGCACTGGACCCTCCTTGGGTTGTTTTGAAAGGAAAAAAAAAAAAAACCAGAAAAAAGCAGTTTTTGCTGCGGCTCACCCATGGGGCAACATGGGGTGTAGTTTTGGGGGACATGGGACATCCCTGGGAGAGGAGGGGGGCTGGTGCCCGTCATGGGGGTCTCTGGCCTGTGCCCCCAGCCAGGACCTGCCCTGCAGCTCCCAAATCCTTTGCTCTGCCCCATCCCACAGACCCTGCGTCCTCCCCACCGGCACAGCAGGACCCTGGGGAACACACGGATCCCACCGCCGCAGCACGGAGCTCGCGGTGGTCAAGGACTCGGAATACAGGAGCTGGGCTGACGGTGGTTCAAGAAAAACAGATCAAGTTTCCCAGAAAATCGAAGCGAGCCGATCTGATTGCAATCACCATCCTCAGCCGCCGTTTGGGTTGCCGTTGGGGAAGCCCCAGCCCGCTCCTCGCTCCTGCTCGCCGCCCAAACCGCCCCGTTCTTTGTTGCTTTGGAAACCCTCACAAAGACCCTCTGCATCCCCCAAAATAACGAGCAACAGATGCTGCTGTGACCTCAGCAACTTCCTGGAAACATACATTTGTCAAAATAAAAATACAAAGATTAATGTGAGGAAGGCTTTCGGTTATAAGGAAAGAGCAGATGGAGAGCCCGGGCACGCACGCCCGCCAGTGGAACGGCCAAGAAACCCGGGGCTGGCCAGGGAGGGGGCTGTGGGTCCGGGGGTCCCTGCACCCCTCGGGGTCCCCATGCCCCTGCTGCCCTCCGGACCCTGGAGGGGTTGCACCAGCCCTGGGGGCTCCTGCCTGGCACCCCAGCCATCCCAGCAGCGGATTTGGT
>NW_010100462.1:1034-1883 GCF_000699245.1 Pterocles gutturalis | reverse complement strand
CCGAGTTTCTCAGTTTATAGCAGTAACCGGCCTCTTTTACGGAGTTTTAAAGCCCCTTTGCTCAACCCACAGGGGAAGGAGATGTGCAAACAACAAGTAACCAGGAATTTTTGGTTTCGGCTGCTTGAGCACCAGCAGGTTCCATCCTCACCCCCCAGCTGCAGCCACTGCCCGGCACATCCTGGGCTCTGCGCGGGCACGACTGCTGCCGACAGCAAACACAATGCCCACTGATGGGTGAGGGTCCCTCACTGGTGACAACCACACCAGTGAGTGACACAATCTGCCCCCCCAGGACCCTGCACCCCGGTACTCACCAGCCAGAGGGCAGGCAGGGCAGCTCTGCAGGCTCCAGCCAGGGGCAGCCCCCTTCCCTCCCAGCTTTATGGGATCAGCCAGAAACGAGCTGCTGGGAAGGGCTGCTCCTGGGCTGGTCCTGGGGATTTGGTGCACCTGGAGCAGGAGGGTTGTGGGCACACTGGGCATCCCCATCGCCATCCCCACTGCCATCCTTATCCCCATCCTTATCGCCATCCCCATCCTTATCCCCATCCCCATCCTCATCCTCATCCTCATCCCCATCCCCTGGTGACACCCCGCTCTCTGCTGCTGCGTGACACGACCTGACCAAGGGACACCCCTCCCGTGAGGCTGTTCTCCCCCCGGGGACCCCATGGCCAGGCTGGGGCTGCACCCGTCTTGGTGAGAGCTGCAGCGCCATGGGTCGATGCTGTCGTGTGGTGCCGGTGGCTGCAGGATGCTGAGGGCCTGTCCCCCTGCCCACGCTGGGGAAGTGGCAGTGGCATGGGGGGGCGGCACCGCCCCGGGAATGTAAATCCCTGCCCACGC
>NW_010100462.1:736-995 GCF_000699245.1 Pterocles gutturalis | reverse complement strand
CCTGCTGTAGCCGTGGCAACGGCCATAGACATTTACATATTCTGCTGTTAATCGCGGGGACATCCAGAGCATCCGTCTTCGCCCGGGGGCTGTTTCCATCCTGCCGAAGGAGGCTGCTGCCCACGGGCAGGGGGCTAGAGCCCACAGGGGGGGCAGAGGGGAAAGGGCCCAAAAAAATGACTTTCCATCACATTAATGTGATCCAAGAGCTCGCCGGTGAGCTCGCTGGTGCCGGCAGGTGCGTGCGGATGCTGCCAGC
>NW_010100462.1:0-582 GCF_000699245.1 Pterocles gutturalis | reverse complement strand
GGTTTGATTCGTAGCTGGGAAAGGAGATGTGTGCTGGGTTATGGGGAGGAGAAAAGCCATGAGAGGGGATCATGCGAATTAATTGTTCCCTTGCAGGGAACATCACACGGAGCCATGTCCGCAGCCACGAGCACAGCTGGGAGCTGGCTCCTGCGGCACGGTGCAGGGAGCCCAGCACCACACAGGGACATCGTCCCCTTTGCTGTCACCTGCCTCCCATGGGTGCTCGTGGGGCACAGCAGCACCGGGGCGGCAGCGGCACGCTGCGAGTGTGGCATTGCTGCACCACGGCCTCAGTTCCCAAGAAACAGAGAAACGCCGCAGCTCCCTGTGCAGCAGCAGGGGTGCAGGGGCCAGGGTCTGCAGCATTGCACCCCCGGCCCCGCAGCGGGAGCTCGTGTCACCGCTGGAAGCCCCTGAGGGACCCTTGGTGGCTGCTGTCCTCCCCCCCCAGCTCATGGCATGCCCCGCTCCCGGCACATTTTCCGCGCGTGCTGGCGCTGGCGGAGGGCTGGGAGCAGCCCTGCCGTGGCCCCGCGCCGCCAGGATTTCAGACCCACCGGTTTCCTCTGCCCTTTCCAC
>NW_010100461.1:13318-43215 GCF_000699245.1 Pterocles gutturalis | reverse complement strand
GCGGGGCTTGGTGGCCCTGCCGCGCCAGAGCCGGTGCGGGCTGGAGGGGGAGCCCCGGCACCCCAGTCGCCCTCCTGCACCCCCATCGCCCTCCTGCACCCCTTTTTTTCTGTTCTGTGAAACTGGGAGGCGATGGAAGGCCTCAGCTTCCTTCAGCTTGCTGGGCTGGCGTGAAGAACTAACGTAACGCTGGCTTTGCTGAGCTCTGGCTGATGGACTTCTGCACGAAGAGCAGAGAGTTGTCATTATCTGTAGTTCCTACCAACAGTCGTGACCTGCGATCCTAGCAAACGAACAGAATTTCAGCTGTGCTTCCTGTGGTGGTGATGGTGTAATCTGTCTGAAAATATCTTTTCTGCACATGCAGGGAAACATTCTTTGAGTTCATGGAGTAGCTCTTGGTTTCTGGTGCCCTGTGCAGGGCAGGGTGAGAGAGAGGCCTCCCTGTTGTTACCTTTCTTGTGCAAGCTTCTGGGATTAGTGTAGCTGTTGGTATCTTCCAAATGCAACTGGTTTTATCTGGTGTGCTGGTCAGAAAAAACAGCTACACAGCCAGCGAGGTACAACACAGAAGTTTCTTCGTAAAGTGCTGGCCTCGGTAGAACTGTGACTGAGGCTTTGACAATGAGAAAGAAAATTTGAGTGAAAGGAGAATGGGGTTTATTAGGGAAACCACAGCTGAACTTTCTGCCTGGGTGATCATACCAGGCTTAACTGTTGGTTGGGGGAAATGCAGTTGGTGGAGCTTTGCTGGTGCTGCTTTGGTGGCCTGAGTGATTCGGGTGAAGGAAATAATCGAGGAAGGGGGCAGTCAGCTCTCCCCGTGGGTTTGTAGGGTGCCCAGTGGCTGAATGTTTTTCTGGCTTGGGAGCAGATCTGGTGTCAAGATGAGACCTGCCTGAAGGTTGCCATCGGGCTGGCTTGCTGTATTTGAGGAGGATGGGAGGAGCTCAAAGCCCTGGTGGTTGTCCTTAGACTTAGACAGTTGGCAAAGGTCTCTTATGTGCGGTTTTTTTTCCCCCCTGTTGTCACTATTTTATTTGGCCTGTGTGTAATATGACAGATTCCAGCCGCCATGGGAGAATGACTTTCATATGGACACTGGCCACTGATGTGCCTTTTGTCCTTGACAGCTGATACTGAAGCCTGCTCGGTGCCTTTTGCACCAACTCTTCTGTCTTCTGTGGGTGTATTTTAAAGTCAGGTTCCCATGAGCACTCCTGTGTGTTGGTTTGTGCATGCTTTAATCAGTGTGAGAAAATACTGTGCCTTTTCACTCAGGGAATTGTTGTCTTGTGCGTGGCATGAGACACATGTACCATTGGCGGTGGTCATTTGTGCACATGGATCGAGAGGATGTTCTGTGCCAAAATGAAGGCTTCTCTCATCTTGGCAGAGATGCAGAGAATCAGAAAGGTTTCTGATCAACCTACAGAAAGGTTTTTAACTCCTCTTTCATCTTAATTTGTAACTTGTTAAGGGAGAGAAGAAAGGAAGTCAAATTTATCAGTGCACCAAAAAAACAAGAGGCATACTAGATTTCCTAGGACCTCAGTAAATCAGTTCTGTATAGCATGCCCCCAGTTGGCTTTGTAGCTGTAGCCATGTGAACATGCCATTACTGTGTTGTAGTTCCTTTTGTACGTGCAGCTACACTTGTGCTTCCTTCTGGAGCTTTGCACTGTGTTCCTCTGGCTTCACAACAGCAGTAATACAAACAAAATGTATTCCCATTACTGGGCTTCCTTTCCTTGCTGACTTGAGAGAAGCAATGGCATTAATATAGCTTATTTTTATGATTCCATGCTGTCTATCCGTATTATGCCAGTACTTCTCCTTGGGTCAAACTAGGGTGAAGCTTTCCAAATCCCCATTTTCCCTGCAGATGGCAGGAGACCATTGCTTGCTCTGTCCTTGGATCAAGATCACTAAAACCTGTTGGACAATTCAGCACTTTTTTCCAGCCTAGCTATGATGGTACCTTATATTGCTGATTTTCAGAATTTGTTTCCCAGATTGTTAGCTGGCAGTTCTTACCACAGATACTATTTTAATTTAGATCTGCATTCTGATAAGTGAGTAGCAACATAGCTTGGATACCAGCTACTCACAGATAGGTTCTTTACCCCAAAGTATCCCAGCTGCAACAGCATCCTTAAAGTGGCTGTCAGTGTGTATGCTAGAGGGAAGTTGACTGTATGACAGCTACTTCATCTCTGGTGGCCACCTGACTTGGTGTTTTGTTTACCACTTCATGTAGAGATAATAAAATTAGAAGTTCCTGTGCTGATTGAGGGAGATAACTGATTCCCTGTGTCCCCCAAGCTCTGAAATTCTGCAAAACAGATCAAAAGACTTAGGTTTCAGTTGACTTAAAAACTCTTGTAGTTGAAATGATGGGTCTTCTTGTACTTTAGAGAGAGAGGCTGTGTGACTTGTGGTATGCTTTACAGAAGAGAAAGACTTAGGAACTGAGGCAGAAATAGCTTGGGTAGATGAACCCACAGTGCCGGTTTTGTGTTGATGGTTTTTTGGGTGACATGAAGAAAGTGGTTCTGTAAGGTGCTGGGGGGAGATCTTGTAGATTCCCAAACATTGGTAAATTTCTGTGAAATTTCTCATCTGTGTGGGAAGGAGCCAGACACCTTCCACAGCCAGGCCAAGCTGGAGCAGTTTCAGCCAGGCATTTGTAGCACATCTTGGATATGTACTGTGAAAGAACTAAAATACCAAGAAAATTGTGATTGTTAATACAGAGATATGAGTTTAGAAACCTGAAGCTTCATCTAGGAGGAGAATGAGAACTTGCGTCCTGGGGACTGCAACACTGTTCGCTCAAGCAGAGGAGAGAGGAAAATAGCTGAGTAGGTGGGATTTTCCTTGACACGTGGGGGAGGAAAAGACAGCGAGAGTCTGGCTGCTTCTGCACTGCAAAGAGCTCTGCACAGACTTACCTGTCTGTTTTCATAGGCATTAGAAAGCTTAGGGGAAGTGTGCAAAGGCAGCCAGATCTGTATGATTATCGGGATGGAGGGAAATAAGAGACATCTGAAGAAAGTGGTAGATGGGTGGGAGTAAGGAGGAAGTAGCAGCTGCGGTGGTGGTATGGCAGACTGCAGGAGCACGTCACTTACGTCCCCAGAAGAGGTGACTGACTTTACAGACATCTGCTGTGGTGAGCCTGGGTCTGTTCATTTCATTCTCACTCCTCTATATAATCTGTGTTCTGAATGAGTAGATAACTGTGTAGGCTCTGTGGCTTTTCTTCTGGCATATGTCCTAGTTTTTGTGGGCTGCACCAATCCTTGCTGTTAGCTTTTTATTTTTTTATCTCAATCCTGACAGTAAACTGTAATTCAGTGGATAGTGCTGCCTGAATTGAAATGCCTGATGAGGATACTGGTTTCCTGAATACCAAAAACTACAGCGAAAAAAAAAAATCTTAGTTTGCTTTGGGGTCTAAGAACTTTCAATTTTTTTTTTTTTTTTTTTTTTTAGACTTTGCTATAAATAGGCCTCTAGATCAGGGCAAAATCAATTTGAGAATAGTACGTGGCATTTTGTGGGATGTGAAGGCTTGAAGTCGTAGCTTAGCACTTCTCACGAATAGCACGCAGGTTCTTGGCTGCTCCGTGAAACCCATGAGCCCAATGAAACCTGTGGAGGCAGAATGTGCTTTGTTCCATCTTGAACCTGCTAATTTCAGGAGGTTGTATAATCAGATGAGATTTTGACAGGTGGAAGTTGAGGATATGCTGAAGCCTAGCACCTCATCAACAGGAATACCTTTATAGCACCTCTCCTATGGATTTGATGTCTAGTGATCCTCATGCATCTTCTATCTCTCGTGTTTCTACTTGCTAGATTTGTCCACACCAGTGGAGAGATCTAACTTTTTCCTCTCCTTTTCTTCCTTTTCCAGGCAGATTAGCAAGCGGCAAGCTACAGGGAGCAGTGTTGCAGGACAACCCTTTACCACAAAGAGGAAGAAATTGCTGTGCTCAGGGTTCTCACATTTCAGCAATGATTCTGTGATACAAGTTCCAGGAGTTTTCTCTTTCTGTGATAATCTTCTCTATGGCCTCCTCTTGCTGATGTTTGCCCCAGTGTTGGGCATAAAGAGGAAGGATGCTGAAGAATGGGTACCCCCCTTTTGGCTTTTAGAACATGGGCACTTGTGTAAAGGTATGTGATTGTTCTTTGGTTGGAGGGATGGAATATCTGTGGAGGCCAGCAAAGGGGATTTGCTGGGCTGGAAAGTCATGGCTATTGTTGGGGGGAAATACCTCATTTAAGCTTTCTGCATGCTGATGTCTGTTGCTGCTGCTGTTGAGATGACTGATGAATAACTCCCCTTTTGTGTTTGTTTAAAAAAAAAAAAAAAAAAGCAGCTTGAATGCACAATGTAGCTTCTCACTAACTGAATGGTGACATGGTGAGCTATATTGTATGCATTAATGTATGCCAAGTTGTTTTTCTAATTGTCACACACGTTCCTTGCTGCTGCTCTTGTTCCGTCTGTCAGCTATGTCTTATCAACCAAACAGCATGTTGTTGTTCTGGGTGTGGTCTTTTTACTACATGTTTGTTTAGCAGTCCCCTCAGTGAGAACTTGATTCTAGATTGGTGTCTAAAAATTGCTGTAAACTTAATAGTGTACAAACCCAAGGCTTTAGCTTGTGTGTTGAGCAGCAAGAGTTTCAGCAGAGAGGCTCCACTTTGCAGAAGTGAGTAGGAAAATACAGATGGACTGTTTTCCAGTTGCATTCATACTTTCCATAGTAGACTTACAGAGCAAAAAGTGGATTCAGGTCTGCCCTGGAAGGTTTTTGTTAATTCTGAACAGATGTGGATGGTCTTGTCCGCAACCCTCTTATTCCATAGCTTTTTCTTCTAAGGTTGCTGGTTGAGGGTCAGCTTGTGTCGATTTTGGTGGTGGCTCTGTGATGTGCTTTCATGGCAGACTAGAAGTTAACTTTGTGACTTGCAGAGGCAAGTAGGTGTGAGACTTCAGATGAGTGGCTTTCGGCTGCTGTTGAAGTTGGTGATCCTACAAAAAGTAGCCCCTTCTTGCAGTACCCAGAGCCTGCTCTCACTGATTTCTGAGGATAATATGTTGTCCTTCTTTTAGATCCCTGGATCTGAATGGGAATCTGTGATAGAGGGAGAACTGTTCCTTGTAGCATGCTGTGCTGTTTGCATATATCACAGTCTTATGGAAAAGTGCTGTAGGGATGTCCTTGGAGAGGAAGACAGATGATCGATAGGTATTTGTCTGAGGAATCATAGATTAAATGTAGGCCAGTGTGTGTGAGGAGGAGTCATTGGACTGGACTTGGCCTATTTTGTGTTCTAGATGAAGCTGTGATCCTCGGCTGTGTGTCTCACCGAAGGGACCTGATGTTTTACATTATTGGTAAGTGAAGGAAAGGCTGCCACTGTATTTGTTGATCTCTCCATAGGCTTTAGAAGGGTTTCTTGAAAGCCTCTGCTGTTAGTTCAGAGTCTACCTAACAAACATGAAGTTACTGTCACCCCGCACTGTGCCCTCCACCCGGCAAACTTTCCTCTCCGCCATTCTTCTTATTCCTATTCCATTGACCTCATTCCTAAGCCATCCCCTTACTTTTTCTTTTGAGAACTAGTGCAGGGTTGTTGCCTCCAAGATGCTTCTTAATCCAGTCTTAATGTGATGTGCAGGGATTGTGTGTTTATATTACTGTTTCCCGTAAAGGAATCTCTGTAGTTCTAATTTGCAGCTCAAAGGGAATTACATGCTTCTGTTGGTATGTCTGCTAGCCATACCTGAGACTCTGTACCACCTTTACCTCTGTTGTCAGTCATTTGCAGAATTTTAAGGGACTTGGTATTCTCTAACCTTACTTGTAGCATAACACAGACCATTAATGTTCACACAATAGCTTCTGCCTTAAACATCTAATTTGCAGTTGAGTGGAATGTCATTAATAAAAGGCATCTTGTGCTGATGCAGAGGGGATTTTGGTGCCTGACTCAGCCGTGCTACTGCAACCAGCCTCTGTTCTCTCCTTGCTGCAGGTGGGATCACGGTATCTGTGGTAGCTTTCTTCTTCACCATTAAGTTCCTCTTTGAGCTTGCCGCACGTATAGTCAGCTTCCTTCAGCATGAGGACCGGGAACGCCGAGGGGAGCGAACTATTTATGACTACGTGCGAGGCAACTACCTGGATCCCCGGTCCTGCAAAATCTCCTGGGATTGGAAGGACCCCCATGAGGTGGGCCATAGCATGGCCTTCCGAGTGCATGTAAGGGAATATTTCTGTTTCCATGCAGCTTTGGGGGCAGGAACAGAGTTCTGAGTTAGGGATGGGCTCTTCAAATGTTCTTTATTGGGACTAAGCTGGATGTAATTTAGGAATAGGAAAGCTGTTCATGTCTTCTGCCCCTGATAAAGTGTGTTGCAGAACTCTCTAAGTGCATATCTGAGGTTTGCACTCTTTAAAATCTTATCTCTCTCTCTTTAGAATCCTCTGAAGAGCCGGAGCCCAGGCTTGTCCTGTCTACTGCTCCCTTTACTGGGAAGTGAGTGGGCTGAGCCTTGCCTTCAACAGACTTGGTGCTATCTTTTGGTTGTGCAGCTGAAGCTGGGAGAGTGGGAGTGGGCACTGTACCAACCCAGGAGCTGTAAAGCTTCATGGCTGCTCCCTGTCCCTCCAGAAATGTGTTCCTCCAAAACTGAGTGTTATTCTGTCTGATCTGGAAAAGCCTGCCAAGAACTATTGTTTCCCTCCAATCCCAAAAGGCCAAGCCTAGGGGAGCGGAACAAGTATATAAATAAGATGGGTAAGGGGCCTGGTCACTAAGGGTTTGGAGCTACATGTAGAAAGTTTGAACAGGTTTTGCTGGGCTCGCATGCCCACTTCCTACCCAGAAGGGCATCATAACAAGAAAGATTGAGCAAGCTTGCCATGCCCATCCTTCTTGGGAAGGTAAGGAAAACCCTTCTGCTTGAGGGTGAGTGAGAAGGAGTTCTAACTTCATGGCAGGCAGTGAAAAATAGCTGAGGGGAAAGGGGCTTGTTCTGTTCATGCTATCCTTTCACCTTACAGACTCTCACTCATGGCAGCTCCAGCAATGTGGCCTTCCACTTCATGCTTGTCTCCCATTTGCATAGTCCTTTATTCATCAACAGTAGCTGTTGAATGCACTGGTTTCTCTCACTGACAGTGACGTACATGCTACTTCAGCCCCTATGCCCTCCCCTGTTTGGGAACAGGGAATATATAGTAGCCTTTTGCTGACTGCAGGCTGATTGCTGATGGCAGGCAGGATCTGGCCCACGAACTGCCAGCTTTTGAAGAGTCATGCACATAGGGTTTCAAGGTGTAATTCTTTCCTTGTAAGGAAGTACCGGTTGAGGTATGTTGCCTTCCTAACATGTTGTTTTCATGCTGATGCTGTTCATCAGTACAGACTGGATCAGCTCCTTAGGTCAGCATCTTCTCCACACTCTTTTCTATGGCAAATTAGTGAGAGCTTTTCCAGAGCATACCTGTACAAATGGATAAGATCTGCTTGTTTCTCTGAAAGAATGTGGCTTTGCTTTTTTCCTTCGGTAGTGGGTTCTCTTGGTTTCTGTTCTGATACCGCACTAGCAGTGCAGGGAAGAAATGCCTAGAGGCATGTTCTTTTCAGAGCACTCATTTGAACCTTGGCACAAAAGAGAATTAGGTTGTTCAGTGCCCACTTTTTCCCTCTTTGCTTGAGAGAACACAGCCTGTATGACTGAGCTGGTTGTTAATTTTTTTTCCTTTGCTGATCTGCAGTTCTTGCCCTTGTTTGCCCAAGGTGACTTGTTTTCTCTTTCTCTGTGCGCCGCATGTTTTTGCTGACCTGGACTTATCTATTTCCCATGCAGTTGTTCTACAAGAATGGGCAACCTTTCCCTGCTCACCGGCCTGTGGGGCTGCGAGTTCACATCTGCCATGTGGAGTTAGCAATTGATATTCCTGTAACCCAGGAAGTTCTTCAGGAGCCTAATTCCAATGTGGTGAAAGTGGCCTTCACTGTGCGCAGGGCTGGGAGATATGAGATCACTGTAAAACTTGGTGGCTTGAATGTGGCCTACAGCCCCTACTACAAGGTATTCCAGCCAGGTAAGATCTAAGTGGCCCTGTAATGATTCAAAGTAGATTTGGAGGTATTGGAGGCAGTTAGGTAAATAGGTAGGTGACAGGGAAAGGGTTACCTTACACCATTTTCCTCTTGCTGCATGTAGGTCCCAGCAGTAGATCTATGAATAAAACATACTTGTGACTACCAGTATGTGGCCAAATAGAAACTGCCTTACAGAATAAGTCATTAGTGCTGCTTAAACTCCCTAACCACTTGTGTTGTGTTCTCTGTTTTGTAGTAACTTCTTCATGATCCATCTAGTAGCCAGAGAATGCTTTTTGTGAAAGTATTGAGTTATTTGTATTTGGATTAGAAATGCTATCATGTTTTAACTCTTTTCTTCTTTTGAATACCCTACTCTATTCTTTTAAGCTCTTGCAGCAGCTGATACCTTTGATTATACACTTCTTTAAAAACATTTCCTTTTTATCCATTTTAAATTTGTTTTATTTTACTTCTGTTCTTTGACTCCAATTGGCATGTTTTCTAGTTCATGTACATGTTCATAGAATGTACCTCCCTTACATTGCATTGTGAATAGATACAAAACCTCATAAGATACCCTTTCAGAAAGAGGAAGGTCAGATTTGACTCCGATACCCTCCACGCTAAAAGTTTGTTAAACTGAATTTGCAGGTTTCCTTGGATGTCAGCTGACTTGTACTTTGTATCTGCAGTGGGAGCAAGCTTAAAATGGAGGAAAGAGCATTCTTTAGAGGGCTAGTCAGCAGGTTTGCTTTATCAGTATTACATTTCTGACTCAACGCAAACCCTGTGCACCACACCATGCATTTCATTGCTCAGATACTTCTGGTTTTTGAGTGTAGAGGCACAGAATGTGTTTAGATTTGATCAATTTTCAAGGGTATTATGCCTCTGGTTGTTTTTCCTTTGTTCTTTGTAGTTTCACCTTGGAATTTGTTTGACTCTACTGTTGTCTTCTTCAGGGATGGTGGTTCCCTCCAAAACCAAAATTGTCTGCCATTTCTCCACTCTCGTGCTGACCTGTGGGCAGCAGCACACTCTGCAGATAGTTCCCAGAGATGAATATGACAATCCCACCACCAATTCTGTGTCCCTGGTAGATGAGCACAATTACAGCCTCTCCATCCATGAGGTAAGTGCAACACCATCCCTTTCTGCTTGACTTCAGGTGAGGTAGAGAGCCTCCTTTATTAGTTTGTTTTCTGTTTAGCTGGGACCTCAAGAAGAAGAGAGCTCTGATGTTGTGTTTGAGAAGTCTGTGGTGTCCAATCGTCAGACTTGCGAAGTGTTCTTCCGACTCACCTTGCACTGCAGGGGGTGTTTCCATGCCTGCATCTCCTACCAGAACCAGCCCATAAGCAATGGTGATTTTGACATCATTGTTCTAAGTGGTGAGTCCAGAGCTACTCAGTATTTGTTTTCCATTTGTCCTCTTAGAAGATGCTTTGCACACTGGTGTGGTAGAGATAAACGTGGCTTCCCTGCAGGCTAGCCATGCTTAATTGCTCAAGGAATGCCTATTCATTTAAAATTTGCTGCTGACAAGGGAGATTTCTGAAGGCAGATACTCTCTGTTCCATTAGCAGATAAAAGCAATTGTCTCAGAAGATTTACCTCTAAAATTAGGCAATTTTTATTGCTTGCTGGTACTTGGCATCTGAGCCATACCGTAAGTGAGACAGTCATGTATTGTATGTCAAGCTATATGGATGAAGAACACTGCATGTGTAACCCGTGTGCTTTTTTACGATTTTCTAATTCCTGCTTATTGCAGGGGTGAGTCAGCCAGTCTGCAGTGTGGCTGTCATGTGGCTATACCTTCAGGCTGATGCTCTGAGGCAGAGGTTCTGTATGCCTTTTTCCTTTGTTCTTGAACAAGTCACTGTCTGAAGCCAGGACAGACAAACTACTGTCTCAAAAACTTCATCCCACTCCTGGGTTCTCTGGTAACAGAGTTTCACTTGACCAGGGTTTCCTTTGGATGTGTAGCTTTTTCTTTAAAATCATAGTAACTAATTTGGTGGTAGTCTGTGGATTTTACTTTTTGATTCTGGTCTCTATTAAGATTTACACAACTCCTTTATATGTTTTCCTCAGAGAATGAAAAGAACATTGTAGATCGCAATGTGTCCACCTCAGGTGTCAGTATTTACTTTGAAGCTTACCTTTACGATGCTCCTAGTTATACCAACACTCAGTGGCAACTTCCACCAACGCACCTGAGTTCCTCCCAGCGCCGTCCTTCTACTGCAACTGAGGATGAAGATGAAGATTCCCCGTTTGACAGCCAAACCCCTGAGAAAGTGAAGAAACCTAAAAAAGTGTACTGCTATGTGTCACCTAAGGTAGATATCAAAAAGTTATCACTTCTGAGTGCATGTCTGAAGTACAGTGCAACTGAAGAGCTTCCTTGTGTCCTATATCTTAGCTCCAGATTTAGGTGCCTCAGATTTGGTTAAAAAGGGTTTGCCTAAGGCTAGACAGCAAACCTAGAGCTCATGACTGAGAATAACATTAAAATGCTCCTTGAAGTTTTAGGACTCGGTGTGTCTTTCTAGGT
The DNA here is from genome assembly GCF_000699245.1 of Pterocles gutturalis. Classification (NCBI taxonomy): domain Eukaryota; kingdom Metazoa; phylum Chordata; class Aves; order Pterocliformes; family Pteroclidae; genus Pterocles; species Pterocles gutturalis. The sequence continues at coordinate 32,516 of NW_010100461.1, read as the reverse complement.
CTGATCGAAAGCCTACTGGTAATTTCTCCCTGATTGTTCAACAGATACTCTGTTTGCCTTTCCTTTGCTCAGTCAGGTCAGACCTGCAATTTCCTTTCTCAGTTTCTGAGACCTGTAGATTGAAATTTAGATTCTCAGATTTTATGTCTTTGTCCTGTTTCTTGAGGGTTTCAGGGAAAAGAAAAGGAAAAAAAAATGGTCAGAGAACAAAAGGTGAACGTGTAAGCAGAAGAAACAGAATTCAAGCAAGTCCAGAGAAATTGAGGATTTTCTTATAAGTAAGAATATGTTAACAGAAACCACTACCCCTTATTATTGCCTATGAGCATTCAGGGAAACTAGGAAGAAAATTACACTAAATCTAATAAATTTAAGTTCACTTTGTTAATCTATCCATCTGAATGCATTCTGAAAAATGCAGTGATAAATATCAAAGTGAAAGACTAATCCAGGAACTGCTTTCCTGACAAAGAGAGAAAGACGGCTGTGAAACAGTTATAAGATGGAGGGTATTGCTAGAGATTTCTAAATCTCTGCTGAATGCAGCTCTAAGAACTGACTTTGGGAATGAGTGCTGGGTCCCCGTGAGTTTAGCATCCTTTCATCCTGGGAGTGTTGTTCTGGAATTTTGTACCCTTTTCTATTGCATTACCTGGTAAAAGAGATCACCAGAAAATGGGTATCATTGCAGGTTCCCTTTAGGTGCCAAGGCTGTTAATACGATTCTGATGCTTGTGTAATTGTGTCCCTGGATATCTCTATATATACCTAGAGCATCTGTCCTGTACAATAGATAACTGTTGCTATGCTGTTATTTCTTTAAGGACATGCTCTTCGTATTTTCTTTGTTTCTGGAGAAGTGCTACTTGTCATTTTTTCCAGTCATTGCAGCTAGAACAGGCTTGTGCAGGAAATGGTTTTGTGTTTTGTCTAAAGATGCTAAAATTTAATCTTAGCTTGCTCTCCAGATGGCAACAGTTGCCCACTTAGTAGTTTTTGTTCTTGCAGAAATACACCAAGAAGAAATTTCTGCAAATCTCCTGGATTTAGCAGTTGCAAGTGCTTTTTAAGAGTTGTTTGAAACGGTTGTGAAAATTGGGGAGTAGTAGTAATAGTTCTGTTAGACTGTGACTTTTTCCAAAACCATTTTTTCAATGCATTACAATCTTGTCCTGGATTCAGCCTCTTAAGTGTACTTAACATTACCTTCCAATTAGACTGGTGATATTCTGCTGAACACAATCACTTATTGCTGTAAAATTTGTGTCATGCTGGAATCCCACGAGTGTCATAAATGCATGCAATGAAGTCATACTGACAAGTTGCTTACAGTTCTGTACAGCTTTAAAGGTTTTTCTGTATTGTGCCAGAAGATGTCACCAAATGTTGCAGAAATCTGTCTCTGGTGTTGGAGGCTTACAGACCCTTACGGATCTGTCCAGTGCCTCGTGTTTCAGAGACAACCCTTAACAGATGTGTGACCTTTAACATTTTCTCCCCTTGTGGTTACTCAGCAATTCTCAGTGAAAGAATTTTACCTGAAGATCATTCCATGGCGCCTTTACACCTTTAGAGTATGTCCTGGCACAAAGGTGAGCCTTTTTCCATGTAGTTGTCACTGCACCTCCATGTTGTTAGCTTGTGGTCCTTGTGAATGAGAGTCTGATTTTTTTCCTTTGGGAGAGAAGTGCTTCCAAACACAGAGCAACATTTTGTTGCATAAAATTCAAACTCTGGACTTCCCTCTTAGTGTCTAAATTCTGCTAATATTTATGAAGAAGAGCCATTTGTATCACTCCTTGCTGCCTTTTGTCCCAGTGCTAGGCAAAAATCTTGATTCCTTTTGCATTTCTCTTATTTTCCTTGTAACCTTGCTAAAATGCTGTGATTGTGTCCACTGAAGCCCATAGTCTAGGGTGTGAAGTCTGAAGCAGCCTCCTCACTGGAGTCCGGATGCTTGAAATAGTGTTCCTGTTAACTGCATCTGCATGGGTGAGCAGAGAAAGTCTTAGAGTGCAGGTGGTGTTGCTCTGTCTGCTGAACGTACTGTGCCTTCTGCATGATGGGTTTACCCTTTCTTGCATCTTTTTGCTGCTAGTTTTCATACCTTGGTCCTGACCCTGTGCACAAATTACTGACACTGGTGGTGGATGATGGGATCCAACCCCCTGTGGAGCTCAGCTGCAAGGAGAGGAACATCTTGGCAGCCACTTTCATTCGCTCTCTGCATAAAAACATAGGTAAAGGGGCGGTGAGGTGGGTATAGTAGTCAGGAAGTTAGCACCTGAGTCTGCTAGTTTCCCCGGGGAATGAAGATTGCCAGCACTGAATGACCTCTGATGAGAACTCTGATTCCTGGAGTCTCATGTTCTGTTCCTGTTGGTGCTTCCAGTGAGTGTATTTCATCATGCCAGCTGTTCCTTTTCAGTTTGGCTTTTCTGTCAGTTTTTTTGAAAGTGCGCCTGTGAGTATCTGAATGTTAGCAAGACTAACTGCAAACTGCCTTTAGAGTTCTGTCTTCAAACCTTGCTATAATAAACTAATCCTTGGGCTGTAAAGCTGACCTGTGCAGTTAGTCTTAGGAATGCCTTCTAGACATTTCAGATGTTGACAGCTCAGGCCTGACCCAAATTGTCCCTATTCTCAGGAGGCTCGGAGACCTTCCAGGACAAAGTGAACTTCTTTCAGCGAGAGCTGCGTCAGGTGCATATGAAAAGACCTCATTCGAAGGTCACACTGAAGGTCAGCCGTCACTGTCTACTGGAGTCGGTGAGTGTGTAGGTCAGTTTGCTTAAGTCCAGTGCTTCCTCCATCCTTTTTCTTCTGCTCAGTGCCTAAAGAAATCCAAACTAGCATGTTTGTGTTTTAGCAAACAGTGCTAAAGATGATTAGTCCTTCTGTTTCAAGGCAGATGCCAGCAGACAGCTTGAGATGGGAAAAAGGAAAAAAAAATAATGTCAAAGTAGCTCCTCTGTGTCCAGGTGTACGATGCTGTGTTGCTTCTCTACAGCCAGTAAGATCAGATCAATTTCTTAAGTAATTAGGAAACTTAGCTCTGATTAATTTTTAAGGCACTTATTCCAGAGTAAGTCAAGCCCTGAAAGGTGTCTAGGGTAAATGCATGCATAGCCTGTAAAAACAGGAAATCTGCTGGTGCTCTTCTGTCCCCACTTTACATTGGAAACTGAGGCCCAGGGAGAGACTGTCTACCTGGACCAGTTTTGGAAGCAGAATCTAGAGCTCCTGCGTCTTTATGGTACAGAGACATTCAGTGAGATAAGCTGTCAAGTCAGGTGTTACTGAGTTGCACACGTGGAACTCTTGCATTGATAGGCTTCTAGTGGTGGTTCAGTGTGATGATAAAATATTCTGTAGAGTCCTTAAGTCTTCACTGATGCTGACCTGAGCTGGTGTGTTTCCGAAATCAAATTTAAGAAAGAGTCATTCATATAATACAGTTCTTAACTAACATTCTAAATACTGTGTACGCAGGGCAGGGAGTTATCCTGACTTATTGTTTCCACATGTGTTTCACAACGCGAATGTTATAAAGATCGAAAAGAACATTTCTGGGGAAAGCAGGAGTGGCTGCGATTTCCCTTGATTTACACTCAGTAAATCTGTGTTTTGCAATATTTTCTGCACACACGAGTTTGGAGTGTTTACGAGACTATGTTTCAGTCAATAGCTTGCTGCAAAGTGACTTCACTTCTGAACAGTATTTCTGTGACTATTTTTTCCCACTGTTTTGGAAATTCTTGCACTGTCATGAGCACTAATGTTACGGCCTAGTAAGATAAAATAATTAAATTAAATGCCATAATAATAATATATGTAAGCTTTAGTGTCCAAGGTTGACAGACACAATGAATGTGACCAATGTGTTTAACCCAGAGGTGTGACTAGCATGATGCTCTAACCTATTTGAAGATAAGCTAAGCCAGAGCTACCTGTATGACTGAGGACTGCTGTGTAGGTTCTTACATTTTCTTTAATTGGAATCCAGAATCAGGACACAGGAAGTTCTAGACACTTGAACTATTTTGTTACTTTTTTGCATGGTGACTTGCTCCAAGTATGAACCCGGTGAACCCTTCAAGCTATTTTCTAATGCTCTCTGAAACATTCCTTTTTTCAAATCTAACTCGTGGGCTGAGACTGCTTTACAGAAACTGCTTCTTCCCACAGACATTTTAATACTTTAAACAATACTGTACTGCAGCCTTGAGAGGGGTACATCTGTGCTGTGCTAAGACCTCACACTGATTTTAAGATGAGCTGTATCTATGTGGGTGATGTGTCTCAGAACAGAAAATGAGGAATTGGCTTCGGTGGCTTTGGACAAATAAGAATTAGACCTTAGGAGTTCCTAGTTCTCAGTTTTATTTTTTAGAGTACTAGACTGTTTCTTGGTTTTTTGTGTTGCTTAAATTGCCCATCCACGTGCTCAGGATTGCATATAGGTTATGGGGTACCAATCAGTAATGACTGCCTTTTTTAATTTTATTTTTTGCAGTCTTTTAAAGCAACAAGGAATTTTTCTGTTTCTGATTGGAGCAAAAACTTTGAAGTTATTTTTCAAGATGAAGAAGGTGAGTTATCCTGCAAATATATTTGAGGAGGAAGTGGAAGGAATGACAGTGGGGTGGTTTTAGTCTGAAATTCTGTTTTCTTGTAGTATGTCTATCCTTTGTGGCTTTCTGGCCCTTTCACTTTCTCACAGATGTTAGTGAATTATCCTGCTGGTGCTATTCTATCCCTACTTTACATAGGGACCTGAGGCCCAAATAAAAAAATATTAGGACTAGGTTTGGGAGCAGAACCTAGAGTTCTGGAGTCCCTGTCTACTGCTTTTTTGCTATGGACCTGTTCACTGCAATGAGCTCTCATGTCAGGTAATACTGAGCAAGCAGCAGGCATGAAAATCTTGGTTGATGACTCATGGATGGCAAAGCTTGTTTTGTCTTACAGCTCTGGACTGGGGAGGTCCACGCAGAGAGTGGTTTGAGCTCATCTGTAAGGCGTTATTTGATACCTCCAATCAACTCTTCACCCGCTTTAGTGATAACAACCAGGCCTTGGTGAGTCTGCAATTCCTATGCTGAATACATAGAACCATATGCGTTGGCATGCTGCTGCTAAATTCATTAAGTGGTGTGCAGCCTTACCCATTCTTTAGCTTGCCTGCACAGTCACTTCCAGTGCCTTTCTCAAAGCTTTGCTTAATGATCTTAATCCATTGAGCTGGCTGGATGAATGGCAGAGGGTAACCAGTCAGCAGGGAAGGCTGGATTTCTGGGCAAGAGGAGGTGGCATCAGAGTGTCTAGAGGTTTTGTTGGGTCTGAGTGTTTCGGAATCCATTTCTGCTCTCATACAGCTTCTGGCCTCTGCATGTGAAACATGTTGTGTTCTTCCTAGGCAGGCCCAGGCTTTTTATTTCTATTGCTTGGCTTTGAGGATATTACACTAAAGCTCCTGGCGCAGCCTGAGAGATGCAGTGACCTGAACTGGTCCCGTACTTGGTATTTGTGCTAGTCTTGTCTGGTACTTGGATATTTCATTTTGCTTCCTCTTCACAGGTGCATCCAAATCCAGGGCGTCCCACATATTTACGACTCAAAGTGTATGAATTTGCAGGCCGCCTAGTCGGAAAGTGTCTTTATGAATCATCTCTGGGGGGTGCTTACAAACAACTGGTTCGAGCACGCTTCACCCGATCCTTCCTGGCTCAGATCATAGGACTTCGTATGCATTACAAGGTAAAGCTTCCCAGCCTTGTCTGAAGCCTGTATTGATCTGGGGAGAGGTTGAACGTTAATGTAGTAGAAGGAGATTCAGAGTCCTGTTTAACACTGTATGTTGGGTTTTTTTCATTCCCTTCATGTCTCTGACTTTTTCTTTCACACAGTATTTTGAAACGGATGACCCGGAATTCTATAAATCCAAAGTTTGTTTCATACTGAACAATGATGTGAGTGAGATGGATCTGGTCTTTGCTGAAGAGAAATATAGCAAAACAGGACAACTGGAGAAGGTGAGGGAGGCAGTTCCTGAAGGTGGGACAGTTTAACCCCTTCTGCCTGTAGCAGGGGAGGCCCAGAAAATTGACCTGACTCTGGGCAGTAGCTCCTTGCTTGGGTTTATTCTGGTTGGGAGTTCAGGTTGGAGGAATGCTGGTGGTCACACACACAACTATCCTTCTGTTTTCAGATGGTAGAACTGGTGACAGGAGGAGCTCAAGTACCAGTGACCAATGAAAACAAAATCTTGTACCTAAATCTGCTTGCACAGTACAGGCTGGCCAGTCAGGTTAGAGAGGAGGTGGACCACTTCCTGAAAGGTAACACGCTGTCTGCTCCTCACTCCTTTCTGCCTTTATGTCCCAGGGGATAGCTCTTGCTGCTCTTCTCTCCTCTTCTTTTCCAGGTCTTAACGAGTTAGTTCCTGAGAACCTCCTGGCTATTTTTGATGAGAATGAGCTTGAGGTAATTGCTGCCTCCCTAAGCATCTCTACCCTTCCTTCCCCTGTTCTCTGACAAATGAAGGGTTTTCTGGATCTGTAATAAAGCCAAAATGTTTCTTCTCTAAGCATTTTAAACATTTGTAATTTTCACAGTAGCTGTTGTCTTGTTTCCTGGGCTTCTGACTTTCTGACAGCAATCCTTTGCCTTTCAGTTGCTTATGTGTGGTACTGGAGATATTAGTGTCTGTGACTTCAAGGCACATGCTGTAGTGGTAGGAGGATCTTGGCACTTCCGTGAGAAGGTAAGTGAAAGGGTTTCTTCCTCTTGCTTGCTGAAACCAGTTATCCCAACTATATCAGAAGCTAACTTGAACTGGGAACAGATTTCTTGGTTGGAAATTAGGCTTCCAGAAGGACAAACTGGAAGATTTTGGGGGTCAGGAGTAGGACTGCACGCATTATGAAATAGTGTTTCCCCCTAGAGATATCCTTCAGCCTGGCTGACTGGAGATGGTGCTTAATCAGTTACCAGCATGAAAAATCCAGCAGCAGTGGTCTTTTTAAGAAACTCTGAAAAGCACTAATTAAGGACAGTTCTTTTCAGGAGGAATTGGTGGGAATTATTGCTACTGAAGATGTTCATGGTGATATACTTGTCTCTGAGGGATACTTGAAGATCATGATTGCAGCCCATGTGGAGTGCTTGGAAGTCAGTGCTCCGGTAAAGGCTACTGATGTAGTAGCCTAAATTTGTACCCTGTAATTGTTTCCATCCCTCCCTGCCATTCCCAGTGGGAGGGGTATAGGAATGGTAGCAGCTTCATTTAGAAGAATGATGTAAGCTGCCAGAACACCCAGAATCAAAAGTGATTGGGAGTACAGGCTGCTAACTGTAAATGCTGGGATGGTTCCACCTTCCTGTAAAAGTACCAGAGGATGTGAAAAAGCAAAAGCTGAGCATAGTGCAAGAAGCAAGTGAGATTCTGCATTGTAAACCTACCTCATTGTCTATGCAGGTATTTCTAAAAATAAAATCTCTGTGGGGAGAGCAGAAGCCTCCCTGCTTTAAGGGAAAGGACCGGTGGGAGGTAGTGTGGGACATCACTTAACTGATAAGAAGAAACGTAATACTTGCCTTTATGTGTCACCTTGGTTAAAACAAAAAAAAAAGATGTTGACTATTAGTAGAGCACTTGCTTGCAAGGGCAATTGACTGATCTTCTTGCAACTTGCTAATATGCTTATTTGATTTGCTTGGCTGACCTGGCTTTACCTTTCCTGTTTCCTAACAGGTCATGAGGTGGTTTTGGACTGTGGTCTCCAGTTTCACACAGGAAGAGCTGGCCAGGCTTTTACAGTTCACAACTGGTTCCTCCCAGCTGCCCCCAGGAGGGTTTGGTGCACTCTGTCCATCTTTCCAGATCATTGCAGCTCCAACTCACAGTACTTTACCAACAGCCCACACTTGGCAAGTATCCTGGGATGACAGGACTTTCTGCATTGTGCTTTTGGGAATGACAGCAGCTAATTGTGGTGGGCAAGTAGTGTATAACATGTAATGTGTGTGACGCTTGTGTCAGCCCATCGAAAAGCAGCTGATGGTCTCCTCTCAGATCTAGTCTGAATGGAATTTTCTTTTTGTTTTACAGTTTTAACCAGCTGTGCCTCCCTACTTATGACTCCTACGAAGAAGTGCACAAAATGCTGCAGCTAGCTATCAGCGAGGGTTGTGAGGGCTTTGGCATGCTGTGATTTCCACTTTCTAGGAGACCACTTAGCCTCCTCGCTGTTCATGGCAAGACCCAAGTTCAATCCTCTGGTTGTTCTCCCTCCCTTCACGTGGGCAATGGAGGCAGAATAAAGACTCCGTGTAAAGGAATTTGTCATCCAGATGATGTCGTGTGGCCTTTCTGTATCCCAAATATGTCATCGAGAGCTCATCTTTTCCCTTTCCCTCATTCTCCCTTTGGTTCAATGTGAAACAGCAAAATGACTGTTGTGCATTCAAGGAGATATTGCACTTGATTTCCCTGCAACCTATACACCCATCCTTCCATGGGAAGATGAAGTTTGTAAGCAGAAGTTACAGTGAGGTGCAGGAGATCTGCTGAGCTGCCTTTATTGTAGCTCTCTGGGAGGAAGACCGAAGACCACCATGGAGCTCTGCTGGAAACCTGGCTCATGGGAAGCCTTAGTAACTTTCCATGTCTTGGCTTAATTCCCTCAGTGATGCTCCCTGATAGCTCATCTAACTCTGTGACTCGTGAAGAGTATAGGATTGTCCATCCTTTCAGCACCTGACCCAGAAGGGTATCTGGTTCTCTTTCTCCATCAATGGGCAGTATCTACTGGAGGGAGTAACCCAAAGGGGAGAATAATCTCATCGGAGCACAAGTGCTGGCCCTGACAGTGATCCTGTACTACCTCCGCAGGGTCCAGCAAGAGAAGCATCCTTCTCCAGCAGTGGCTGATAATGAGCCTCTGCAAATGAACTGGAAGAGGAGTTTCTCCTCCATTGAATGTTTCTGACAGTGATTAACGATGTTGCACAGGAAGCTGTCCCGTGCCCTTGCCTTCTTTCCCTTCCTCAGGAGAGAGAGAGTATGGGCATGAGTGTGGTCCCTCAACGCTGAGCACCAATGCCTGTCCCACATTCACCTTCAGGGTACGTATGTTATGTAGTAACAGTGACAGGTCAGTAAGCAGCTACAGTGTGCACTGGGCTTGCATTTGTTGTTGGGGTGATGGTACTGGACAGAGTGTGGTACCTCCACCCTGGCATCCCCACAGGGTCTTGGCTTCTACCTCTATCATGCAGCAGCTTGAGGCTTCTCTTTACTGCATTTCAGGCAGAGTTTCCAAAAGGGTGCCAGTGCCTGAAGAACAGCTGGCTTTCTGTCCTCCCAATCTTCCTACCTTTCTTTCTTCAGCTCTCCTTTCCTCCTGTTCCATTCAGTGCTGCTGGCTTTCCAGCACAAAGTTAACTAAAACTTCACTCAAGTGGTCACTCGGCAGCCTGCACTCACCATTGTTTGGCTTGTGGGGAGAGGAGTGGGCAGACCAGCATGAGAAGTAAGCTTGTGATTGGGGTGTGTTGTTGCTGGCAGTCCATTCAGCCCTTCCCAGGGGAATAAAGGGAAGGGGAATCTGGGGATCTTGATGAGTTCTTCAGTGAAGCAAAATTCAAGATCTTTAAGTGCTCAACAGTCCCATAGACAGTTGAGGTCAGGAGTCTAAGTGTGAGAAACCTGCATTGCTACTGCCTGCAATACAGGCTTTCACTGGATTATGGACTTGCTGGATTTCTTCCAGGATGGAGTCTCAGACTGACATCTCTGAGCTAATTTTAGAACACCGTATTAGATCAAAAGTCACATCATCCTCTTCAGCCCCCTTCTGCTGTTCTCAAGCTGATCCGAGCAGACTTCTGCACAGTATGGATATTTTAAGATAACTGTATGTGCTTTTCCATATAGCTTAGTTGAATTGGCTGGGAAATTGGGGGGAACATTCTACATCTAGAAAATGTTTTTAAGGCAGCATCTTAGCCATTCTTGAGCTGAATGTGTTACTTCTGTATAAAAAAAAAAAAATAAGCCATTTTGGTGCCAAAAGCAGCCAGCTGAGCATTGAGACTACTCAGGGGGATTTCTTTGCCTTGTGAATTCATTCCCTCACTGGCATTGAGGTGCTGGGAGGCTGCTAGCTTGAGAGTTGCCACTGTTGTGCTCTGACAGATCACTTTAGTAGTGGCTCTTCTCCCTTTTTTAGCGCAGGCTCCATTCTGCAAGGTCCTGACATCCTTTGGGTGGAGAGTATGGTACCATTTTATTTAAATTGCAGATGGTTTCTATGGTCAGTAGAGTTACTGCTCCTGTGTTCTCCATGCCACCACGTCACTGCTTTCTCCAGGGACTGAGAGGAGGTGGTGGAGCTCTGCTTAACTCCTGTTTGTTAGGTGGCATAGTTTGGTGCTGTTCCCATACTGCAGCCTTTTCTTGCAGTGTCACCTAGTGAGGATGTTTCCAGCCTTGTAGTTATGGGCCAACTCTGCCAGTGACATCTTCCTCAGGAATCTTTTCCTTTCTTCTCTTGAGCTGGACTTTTTTATTCTGAGGATGAAATAGTTGGACATTGGGCAGTCTTCCTCTGCTGGAAAGAGCTCCTAAATGCTTCTCATTGCATTGCAGCCGGCACCCCGTGCTTCCCAGCAGCTGTGCAGATGCCAAGGACTTTATTCTTAACACAAGTACAGTCAGAACTGTGATGGGTGCTCTTAGTCAACTAAACCCATCCTCATTGTTTCCACAGGCCCCCAGCTGGTCCCATGTTCCTGAGATCCATCAGTGTTTCTAAACTTGTCTTCTCTAGCTTTATGCCCTTTCCCAATGCAGTCACTTTTTATGCTGCCTTTAACACTGGCCATGGGGATGTGCTTTGGTCATCTATACTATGTGTTACTTCTGGCAGAGGCTTGTTACTTTTCTTTCTACCCTTTATTCCCACTTAATAGAGGCTCTTCTGTTAGAAATCTTTAGGATCCCGGTATCATCTCAGATAGGTTCCGTGTTTCCTGAAGCTGCTTTGAGGTGCAGAGGGCCTGGCTTCAGCCTGCACCTGCAGGCCATGTTGCATGTATTTAGAAACCAGGAGCTGTTAATGATACAGGTTAAATCCTAGTTCCCTCTGGTGAATTTCTGGCAGAGTTCAGCCAAAATTTGGAAGCCTGTGGTTGTAGTAGCTGATTTTGTAAATAGTTTGTATAATAAATAAAATGTTTTAAAAATGCTGCCTTCTCAGCTCAGCATTCTTTCGGGGCTGTACAGAGGGAATCAAACTGGTTAGTGCTGTCTGTGGGCAAGGGGACTCTCCAGGTCTTTGGTGTTTTGCTGAGGTTTGCTGCAGGAGCCAGGGGCAGTGGGGGGTGGGAGGGGTCTCCACCTGCAGCCTTTTGGGATGCCTGACAAGCCAGGACCTGTGAGCTTCTGCAGTAGGCTGGAAAATGGGCTGAAGGAGCTGGTAATGCCAGAAAGTATTTTAAGGATAACAGTGCAATTACTGTTTCATCTTACTGTGTGTGGCCCGACTCTTTGAGCTGCAGGTATTTGTCCTGCTTGTGCTTCACTGTACTGTCAAGAGGGTTAGATGAAGCCGGGAGAAGAGGGGGCATTTGAGTCCTTTGCACCTTTTTGAGTTGTACAAAATACTTTCAGATTGCAGGGTGGAAACAATGTACCTGCAAGTGTCTGCTAACAAACAGCAGACTATTTAGTAAATTGCCAGCTTGTTGCCTTCAGAGGCAATAATCTAATTTCTGTGATTCACTGAGCTTGAGCTGTTCCCAGTTCTGACAAAAAGCATTCAATCTATCACTGGTTTTCCTTGGACTTCTTTTTTTTTTTTTTTTTGTAGTTTGAGGATTCAAATCATAGCTTTAAAACCTGAGAAGATTCTGCAACATGATTCTGTGTCCATTAGCATTGCTGCCTGTAAAATAATGAAAACACTTTCCTGGGCTGTGGAGAGATTTAGCCCAGCTTCAGCCAGCATAGCGTTGGCTGGCTATGTGTGTTCCACCATATAACTATGCAGATGTTCTTACGTAGTGTGACACCAGCATCTAGCCTTGATTCTGGCTTTCAAGCCATGAGCCCTAGCTCAAAAGAGATTGAGCAGTGCATGTGAGTCTTGGGGATTGACTCTGTAGCATTGTGTTGGGTCATGGTATTATTTAGAAGCTCCTTGTGGGAACAAAATTGTGTTATACTGAACTCTGAGAAGACATTAGAGGTTAGATGAAGCAGTGGTGAGCCTTATGAAGAATCCAGAAATTGAAGTTCTAGTGTCCCGTGGAAACTGCAGAGGTTGCAAGTCTAGAGCTGCTGGAGCTGGGGTCAGGGCACTAAAAGGGGGGTGATTTTTGTCTCCAAACCTGGTGTGAGCAGAACGATACACCAAACCATGTGGACATGTCTTTACATGCCATGACCAGTGTTAACTCATGGGAAGGGAGCCAATCTGAGGCTGGAGCTTTCAGAAACTCTGGGTGTGAAGGAGAGAGCTCAGCATGCTGGATTACTTTAGCATGAAGTAGGTTCTAGAGTTTCTGCCTCTGTTTGCAGGGTGCATGATATCATGAGGCTGCCCACATTGTCCATCCTGATCACCAGTTTCTTGTGATGTCTTGGAGAGGGAGTGGTGACAGTGGCCTGTTGCTGACTCCACAGCCTCCATTTATCCTGGCACCTGGCATGGACTTGGGGCTGAGAGAGAAGTCATGCCCACACACTTAATGGCCGGAATCCTACGTGCCCCAGATTGTGTCTCCAGCAACAGCAAGGAGTTGCCTGATGTCTTAGGATCCTTGATTCCATACATGGCCACTTAACCTGAGTTGTGTCAAGATGTGCTACTTGGGCAACTGGGTTTTTGTGCATTGAGTTCCTCTGCTCAGTTTTCTGTTTACCTCAATTGTAGAACTACAGAGAAAGAATTTCTTCAGATACCTGAATGAGAAAATGGGGAAATGATGTGTGATTTGGTCAAGATCTCTTCTTGCTTTCATTGTGTTATGGCTGAGTTGGTCTGTTGAACCAGGCTGTAACTCCTGGTTACATGAGTTTTGGCTGTTCTGCCACCATCTTGTGTCTGGTTGACGTGGCACATGATAGCAGAGTTTGAACATGTGATTATGGGAACTATAAAAGGAAAACACTTACGGGAAACAGCAAAGTCCACCAGAACCTCAGCCTGTCTTGGCATCAGCTGTACGTACAGAATCTGAGATTTTAGAATCTTCCTCTTGAACTTTTTCCTTGTTTTTGTTTTTGTTTTTCTCCATTGAATGCGTGAGAAACCCTAATCTCTGCTCTCCAGAGCATGAAACTTGATTGTAGGAGGGAGGTGTTACTGCATGAATGTGTTCATTTTTAGACATAATTTGCTATAACTTTTTTTGCCATAAAACAAAACAGCTGTAGCTGAAGTTCACCCAAAATTCCCCATCAGTCTTTTCCAGCTACCCTTCTGCAGGGATGGCGTGCTACAAAGTATGTTGAGGCGTGGGCAATTGCACATGGTGTTGGAAGCGGGGAATGAGGCTGAGCGCCAAGCCTCTCAACCTTGGTATAAAGCTGCAATGAATACAGATGAAGGAAGCAAAGCTCTTGAACCATATGAGGGATGGAGAAACTGGAATTGGCCTAAAAGCTGCTCTGGAGTTTTCTCTGAGGCATGTGAAGGCCAGACTGAGTTTGGGTGGTTTTTGAGGGAGTGACTCTGCAGTGGCCAAAACCAAATTCTTCTCTCCCTCTTGAGGCAATTCTCTGATAAGCTGCAAGAAGTGTGTTGGCCTGTACCCACCCCTTAATTTAGGGATTTATGCTAACATAATTCTGAAGGCCTATAAACTCATGCAATTTTCTGAGTAATCTTAGAAATCTCATCTCATACCAGAAGGAACAGCTGCTTGGAGCTCTCCCATGCTTCAGTAGCTGAAGTGAGAGGTTGCCTTGAGATGAGATAGTGCTGCTTACAGCAGTGGGTGAAGAAACACAAGGAAATACAATTCTCTGCAGCCCTCTTGGAGGGTGATGAAACCAGCTCCAGGGATTTCAGATTTGTCTGGAGAAGTGGTTTGCTGTGTAGAGGCTTGCTCAGATTTGCAGAGGCTTTTATTGCTGGTGTGGAACAGTCTCAGACTCCTACTTAGGGAAAACTGACAGCCCCTTCTTGTCTGTGACCAGAGCAGTCAGCAGCAGTATACAGCCTTCCCTCTCCTAGCCCCTTTTGTATTTTGAACAACACACAATACACTGGTAGTAATTGTAGTCCTTGTTGAAACTAAAAATTATAGTACAAAAATGTTGCTTTGGAGTCTTCTAGTAAGACTGTTGTCTTTGTTCTGCATGTCCTGACCCCTTGAGAGCATCTCACTGCTTTCCCTTATGCTGACCAGACTTGTCTTGTTTCCTTCTGCTCACTTTCTTCCTGTTCAGCCTCTGTCCTTTCTCCCCATCTCATTCCCCATCCCAAAGAGCAGACAGTCTCTCTGTGTCTGGATGTTTTCAGCTCCTCTCACAATGGGACCCTGTTTCAGGATGGGGGCTGCACAGTTTTGCTGTTAAAAATTGGGGGCCTACTTGTGGATAGCCCTAAGGCTGTCAAGTTGGAGGCACTGGGCAGATGCTGGCTGTTCCTCAGGTAATGAATCTGTTGCTTTTTAGAAGACTTGCATGACGTCCGCCCTGGTGCCCAGGTCTGCCACGCTCCCTGACTCAGCTCCGTGCTCTGAAGCCGTGCTGCCCGACAGTCCTCGAGCAGAGCCGTGCTGCTCCGGGCCGGGGATGTTCCAGGGGATGTGGGGCTCAGGGATGCTCAGGGTGCCGCGGTGCAAGGACAGGTAGGAGCGTGGGAGCCCTGTTCTGCTGACAGCAGGTGACTGCAGCGGTTGGCCACCAGAGGGGGGCCGATAGTCAATTTGAGATGGTCCGGTTTAAGAGTGGCCAACTTCAGCTCTCTTGAAACCCTGCGGTTTGGGTTACTGTTGTCTGGGCTGGGTTTTTTTGTTCGGCAGACCTCTTGGTCTAGGAAATGAGCTGGCCGGCAGATTCTCTTGCTGTGCATCTAATCCCCAAACTGGAGTGTATGAGAAGTGAGCATCTAGGAAGCATCCCCTGGTTTGGCACAAGTCCCGCTCCCCCTTGCCCTTTTGTTTTCCAACAGGCAACACATTTAAAATGCATGAAAGGAAGCTGGATTTACGTATGTATGATTAACCTGCAGCACTCTCTCTCAGGAGACTTAGGACAAATAGCTTAGTAAGAATAATGTGCTTAATATGAACAAACAGCAGCAGTAACACTAACCAGGTTAGATGTGTTCCCTCAGGCTTTGTGACAGATTAGTCATTGGTTTGCAAGGGGAGAGGGAGTTTTAACATGTGGACCAGGAAAGGATAATTGAGCTGATGCACAGAGAGCACTGATGTTCTCTTTTTAGTGTTCATTATAATGAAATTGACTTTTTTTAAATTAAGTGCAGGCATCACTAATGTTTCCAGAGAGCCTAGGGGAGTGGAAGTTGACATCAGTTTGGATGAGTTGCAGTAGGTGATTAGAGCAGTGCAGCAGCTCCAGGGACATGAGTGATAAAGGACTGTTACCACCCTCAGGGGACAACTGCCCTGAAGTGGTCCCTGCACAGGCAGTGCCTGCCTTCGACGCATTCTGCATCAGGTTGTTTTTGAGTACAGGCAGCTTGGCCCAGCTAACCTCGCACTTTGCAGTTGGTGGTGTCTGTCTGTAGCCTGTTGGAAGTGGCTTTGGAAGGTGCTCTGGGAATGTCTTTCTAGGAGCTGGCTCTTCTGTGCCTCAGCCCCTCCAGCTCCTCCACCTGAGCAGGCCTGAGCTGTGGTTTAAGTACAAAGTGTTCAGTTTCAGAGGAACCACATACCAAACACATTAGTGAGTAGTAATGCACTTGGTGCTGCCGAGCCAGCTCAGGCCTGAGGCTCGGACCTCGACGGATCTGCTCCCCAGCAGCGTAAGCAGTAGAGGGAAAGGCACCAGGTCAAACAGCAACAGTAGAGGGGAGGAAGGTGGTAAAGAGTCATGGGACTGGTGGTGTTGGACCCAAGAGGAATCTTTAGATTCTAGTGCAGAAATGCTCATGGATCAGAAGGCATCTCTCTGGCTTCATTTCTCAGCAGGATCTCTGTGCCTCAAGCACTCACTTCAGTGCTGGAGGTTTAGGATTGTGTGAAGAGGTAGCCTGTGGAGACAGATAGAGGACCAGAGTCTGATACAAGGTTGTGGTGTTGAAGTTTATAGGAGGCTGAAGGGTGGTGAGGAAACACACAGCTCCTTCTAATCACTTTGTCCTATCGAACAAGGTCAAAGCAACGGCCAGCAGGGATTAAAAGGCACACGGCTAATCGAGGTTTCCTGCTCCGCAGATGGACTGAGGAAAGCAAGAGCTTTCCTCCCTATCCTTCTAAGGGCAGATAAGAGCATGACATGGATGTGGATAATGAAAACATCCACAATTAAATGAGATTTAAAGCAAACAAACCTTCCTGCTTCAGGGCAAAAGCCTGCTTCTGATGGACAAGAGTCAGAAAGGAGCTTGCTTTCTGCTTCTCTTGAAGCTAGCCACTGTCTGTGCAGGATGCTGACCTGGAGGAGGGTTTGGCAGCGGGTGGCCCTAGGCAGGAAGAGGAAGGCAGAATCTGCTTTAATCCTGTCATAGATGTCATGCTAATTAGGGCTGAGCCAATTTAATACTTGAATAAGGAACAGACAAATCCTTCACAGAACTGGGTGTTAACGGCTTTCCAGAAACCCTCTTCCATCTCAGGGAGGGCCACCCTCAGCATCCTGCTGTGCCTGTAAGAGGGACTGTGCAGAGAAGGGGCTCTTCCTCATGCCCTGTGGTCCCAGGGCAGCACCTCCCATGTTCCCAGTGGATGTATCAATATACAGCCCCACCAAATATGGTGAGAAGTCTTTGACATCTCTTCAGAGCATCTAGGTGTCTGCTATTAGCAGAATTTCGGGAGTGTTGTTCTGTTACGTGGATAGGTAATTTCCTTTTTACTCCTCTCTGAGCTGTTGGATGGATGTGAGGTGATGACAAAGCCTGAGACTGGAAAGGAGCTGTGTTGCAGTGCTGGGTCAGGGAGCCCCACACCTGTGTTCTTACCTGTCCTAGAGCTGGCAGAGTCACAGCAGGGAGGGCATGCACCGCTATGTAAGGCCAACATCTGCCCCACATCCTTCTCAAGCCATGAACCCTGCCTGGACATACAAGAGCACCTTTTTTCCTCTGTGGCCTCAGTCTAGTGCAGGTTTGAGGAGGAGGAGGGTTATCTCCTGAAGCCCATCCTTGGTGAGCCTCCTGGAGGGGTGGATGCAGCTGCAGTTCTCTGCCTCCTCACCTTCATCACTCTCCATGCATCTCATCCCCTGCCCTGTTCTCTTCCACTGTCTCTCCTTCTCCGTTCTGCCAGTGTGGCAGTGGAGAACACAAAGTGCCCTGATGCACTCTGGCTTGGCCTTCTCCCTTCTCCAGAAATCTGCCGAGGGAGAGCTCCCTTCTCACTTTTCTCTGGCTGCCTTTTGCCTTTCTAATCGGTCATGGTAATTCACCCTGGCACTGTTTGGCAGGGGCTGTACCTTGGCATCATGAGCAACCAGGGTCAGCTGTCAGCCTCTGAGCCATGAGCCTAATGCAGCAGAACAGATGTAGGTATTTTTTCCAAGTTTTCCTGGGCAGCAGGATTAAAGTTTCTGCTCTCAGCTGGGGTCCTTGGTGTAGTCACTTCCCTCTGTGTTACACAACACCCTATTAAGAAGAACAGCACAAACATATTCATTGGGATCCCCTCCCCCAACCCTAGAAGGGCAAGGAACAAAGGCGGGGGAGGTTTCCAAAAGCTGAGGAGCTGCCTGTTTGGTCCAAGAGTGCCAAGATAATCCTGCCCAGGCATACCCCTATGAAAGGGTCCTGCCATGCTCCATCCTTGTGGTGCCAGGGGTAAGAGAGAATGTGGGGGGATGGTGGGTAAAAGATCAGTGGGGTCATGTTCCTCTTAATTCCATCCAGCTGTGTGCAAACCTCAGTGGGTACCAACGGGGGGAGAAACTAGTGTGGCAGCATCTCTGCCGGCCTGGTGTCTGTGCCTGCCCGCTGAGCTGGAGGCCCTGAGCGTGCGCGTGTGCATGAGCGAGTGTGCAAACAAAAGCCAGTGACGAGAAACCCCAAGGGGTGTCTCGGTGCTAGCAAGGGAGATGGGGTTACAGTGCGGTCCACGGTCCAGGCAAACCTTCTTGCTTTAATTCAAAGGTGTCATGCCCTGAGAAGACTCTGGTGTTTTCTGATGGTCGCAAAGGTACTGAGGGAGCTTTCTGGGAGCAGGGAGGCAGCGTGCTCTCCTTAGCCGATGCTGGCTGCAGGGGGACTGCGGGCACGCTTGGCAAGTAGGAGAGGGCTTCCCCAGCAGACCAAAGGGAGCAGCTGAGTCCGTGTGAGCGCACACGAGGACCTGCTGCCTCTGTTCGCCAATTACTTGCTTTAGCGACAAAAGACCATAAATGAACAAGGGAGTTAATTAGGTCTGCAGAAGGCCAGGTTTGGAAGCCTGCAGGGCTGAGACGCCTGGAGCAGGTTCAAAGGCGCAGGGGGAGGAGAAGGCCATGGAGCTCTGTGTAGCAAACAAAGGTGCTGCTGGTTCTCCTGCTTGGTGAGTGCTGTGAAAAACCATCTCTGACCAGAAGGACAGTCCCCAGGAAGGGGAGAGACTGGCCCCTGGCAGCATTTGTTTGTTCAGGCCCCTGACAAAGGACTTGAACAGCTTGTTAATTCACTCCTTTGTCCAGCTGCAGACCCTCTGTCATTGCACACAAGCTGCCAGGGCGATGTGTGCAGCTGTGAGCCAGCTCCCTCGGCCCTGGTACTCTCCGTATGCTGGATGATCCAGTGAGCCGTCGGCAGAGCTGGGGAGCCAGGGGGCATGTTGCAGCTGTCTGGCCCATCTCTAGTAAAATGCTTGCAACAGGTCCTTTCCATCTGTTTTGGCCCAAGAGTGACCCCTGCAAATGTCCTCTACCCTGCAGTCGCCTCAGCAGATGGTGGGAAGGCAGATGGAAAGAGGGAAATCTCGGAAGCTGTAGCAACAGAAAGGTCTGAACCATGGTACCTCTCACCCCAGCACACACAGGTACTGGGTTCTTGCA
>NW_010100461.1:377-13287 GCF_000699245.1 Pterocles gutturalis | reverse complement strand
CTTAACCGCTGAGTCTTGGTCTCCATGTCCTTTCTCCCACCCCTTGGAGCACCTCCTGCTCCCTTCTCTGGACCTTGGTGGAGGCTCTGGACAGCATCCAGCTGGAAGAGAGCCTGCCCCAGCTCCACCAGCAGACTAGGAAGGAGCACCCATGATACAAGGGAAGCCCACAGCAGGGTGAAAGCTGAGGAATTCTTGTGCTGTAGATGACATGTTGATGGGGTCTTGGAGCCTATGAGTTTGGGGTGGGGGGGTGTTCAGTTGTGGTGAATCACTAGAAACCACTTTGGGCAGCTGCTCCTTTGACTCCACCCCCCTTGTACCCCGGATGCATGAAGTCTGCTTTGGGAAGGGGGCAGAGGGTTCTTTCCTTACCTGTAATTTTACCAGACCGCAGGAATTCAAGGAGGTGGAAGGGTGGCTTGGCCCACGCTGGAGAAAGTTTCAGCTCAGCAAGGGAGTTTGGGACAGCTGAGTTGTGTATCACCCACCAGGCTGCACCAGCTGCTCTGGAGTCAGTACTCAAACCACGACCAGACTTGGTCCCTGTTCCAGACTTTCCCTTCACCTCATTTGTTAGCGGCTTCGGATGCAAATTCTGTGGCCGGTACGTGGAGGCCTGGCTGGCTTGCAGGGCTCCTGTCCAGCTGCCCTCGTCCAGTCCTCCTCCCCAGCAGGCCTGGCTAGATGTGAGCACTGCAAAGGTCTTGGAGGGAATGTATGGGATATCCAGGTTATAGCACTGTCGCCCTTCCTCTCCAGGTGACAGCAGTGGTTTACTTGGACAGAGGACAGGCTCTTCCCATAACACAAGTGAGACAGATGCATCCAAGTACAACACAGGCATGAGGTTTGCCTTGCAGACACCATTCAACCCCCCTTGCATTAGGTACAATGCAGACAGTTCATGAGAGATGACCCTTCCTCCTGCAAAATAGCTTGCACAGGCAGTGTGGACAAGGAGCAAGAAACAGCCTGAAAAGGAATAGCAGGATGGTGGAGAAAAGTTTGGAAAGGTCGCCAGGCCTGCAAATGCAAAGATGTCTAGGGGCCACGTAGAGGGGCTCCACTGTAATGTTTGGTACCATGCCCAGCCTGAAGCTCTAGCACCATTTAGAAGGCTGGACCAGCCTTGGCCTCAGTCTTGTTTGGCTTGATGGAAGTAGTTGTCATCATGTCCCGAGTACAGTATCATTGTCACTCTTTAATTCCTCCAATGAGGTGTTGCAAACAGATATACATGTGTTGTAGCTGTGCTTTGGATTTGAATTAGCCTCTGGGGACAGGCAGTGATAAGTGTTAAGAGCTGTTTAGATCCCAAACTGTTGTGTTTCTGAACTGGTTTCTAGCAAAAGCAGAAGACACAAGGCTGGGGAAGACGCTGCTTTCCCTGACAGAAGCGTTGGGCTGGGGAGGGACCCCAAGCTGGTGGTGCTCTCTGAGCAGCTTGGGTTAACGACCAGGCTGAGGTTATTGGTAGCATCACCTGACAACTGCTAATTGGGTTTGCCCTTGTTCAGTGCCTGCCCCTGGGATTTCCCCTGGCAGCTGCAGGAGCAGGTCTGGGTCTGTGGAAGCAAGTCCACTGTGGAAAGAGGCTGCTGTGATTAATGACCAGCGATGAATGAGAGGGAAAGGGATAGGAGGAAAAAGCTGCCAAGGCTTTAACTCCGGTGGGTGCAGAGGTTCAGTCTGGTTTGGATCTGCCGGCAGGAGGGGAAGGGTCCTTGGCCAGCCAGGGTGTTAACAAGCCAGAGGTGAGCATGGGTGATCAGGATGGCCATGGCTGTGTTGCATAAATCAGACTTAAAGTGCCAGAAAAAGCCTCCGGGGAGATGAAATGTCTAAGTGTCATCAGCTCTGCAGAGATAATGAGAACCAGAAAAAGCACTGGGAGGTAAAATGGCACAGATCCGTGATAACAGGCTTGTGGGGCCAGGATCCTCGTGGATCTGCACTGACTGCAGGGCCGGTGGAGTGAGGGGGGTGGCCGTGGGGGTCTGGTGTTTATGGAGGGGCTGTAGGATTGTTTCCTCAATCTTGGAGGCAATCAAGTTTGAAAGGAGAAAGTCTTCCTGCCAAATTATGTCATCGTGTCGTCCCCCCCCCCCCTTCTTCTGTTGCCTTGAACAGAAAGCAAGAAATGGAGGGAAATGGCAAGGGCTGGATCCGCTATTGTTGTGTTTGCCTGGTCAGTGCAAGTGAGGGGGGCACCCCCTTTTGCTCCAGGCTTAGCCTCTTGAACATGGCTCTGTACCTTGGGGGTTGAGGGAACCCCTTGCGGACTAGAGGCAGGAGGTGCAGCCAAGAGCATTGTGCGGGCTCCATGGGTCACATCTCCAAGAGAGGCACCCCTAGCTTCTCCAGTAGTGACCAAACCCATTGCAGGAAAGGCGGCTGATGGCCACCTGTGTTAGAGGCCAGATCAGAGTAAGCAATGCTGGAGCAGGCTGCCCAAGGAGGCTGTGGAGTCTCCATCCTCAGAGGGGTTCAAAAACCCAACTGGACGCAGACCTGAGCATCCTGGCCTGAGGAAGGGGCTGGATGGGACTATGTCCAAAGGTCCCATCCCACTTCAACTAGTCTGTATTTTGTGGGAGAGCACCTGGGACCATCTCCAGAGGTCCCATCCCACCTTGGCCAGTCTGTGATTGTGTGGGAGAGCACCAGGGGATGACCTCCACTGCCAGGACCACCTGCTTGCTTGGCTATGACCAGGAGGCTCATAGCTGGCTGAGGTGAGGGCAGTAGGAATCTGTTTCCTCCTCACCTCCACTGCAAAACCACAGTGATGGGATTCTTCACTGCTCTCTTGCCTATGCTGCTCCTTGCAGGGCTGTGGCTGAGCCCTGCAGAGTAGGAGCACGGCTGGGCACAGCAGAGTGCTGTTGGAAGCTATCTGAGCTGCTGCCTGTGGGTGCTGTGGTGGTGAAGCTAGCTTGCTTCCTCCCTAAAGGAGGCAGGGCTACAAAACTATATGGAAGTTAGGCACCAACAGCCAGTTGGCTGTCTTTGGCATTAAGCCTGAACTGGTGGGGGCAAGGGCAGGGTTATTTCACAAAATTGCGATGAAGTATCTGGTGGAGGTTTGTTTTTCTAGCTGCCTTCATGCTCGTGCCCCAAAGGCTTGTGGTGAAGGGCAGATATTCGGTCTCTCCCTTTGTACCTGCCTGTGCCCCAGGCGTGCTCCTTCCCCTGCCCACAAAGGATGCATTCCCAGCCTTGGGAGAAGCTCTGTGCCGGCTGTGAGATCTCAGCCTGGATTAAGTGGCAAAGGCAAATCCTTGGCTTTAGGAAGAGCACACTTGACCTTTGCCTCTGTGGAGTTACGCTCTCCCTTGGGAGGAAGTATTGGCTCAGCTGCTGAAACAAAGCGCTGGCTGTCATGAGGAGGACCTGCCTGTCTCAGGGAGGGAGGACCTGGAGTGGGGCTCAGATTTATGCTCCAGAGGGGAGGAAGAGACAGCAGACCCAGTGACCTGGAAGCTTAGAGGTGACCAGCTCAATTTACTGAGAAATGTAAAATTACGTTGCCTTCTCTGTTGGTAAAACTACACCATCTGGGATGGTCTGGGCAGATGGTCCCACTAGCACGTCCAGATGCAACAGGGGAATCTTCTTGGTAAGATGCAAATGATGTTTCCCCTTTCCTTATTTTCTAACCTGTTCTCCTCTGTTATGTCTTGCAGTGCCTCTCACCCTGAATTGCTGCTGGCATCTCTGCAAGTTCTCCAGGTCCCATGGAAGAAGTATCCAGTAGTGAACTTGTCCCTAGCATGGACTTCAGACAACATTATACATGCTCAGTGGTAGGTGCATCTAAACACGCGTGCTTTCCCTAAGCAGTTCTGTGTGTACAGCTCTCACGTTAATTCGGACATTTTCTCCTACAGTATACCCTTTATTCTGTGTGACATGGCTCACTTTAGTGCCAGAGGGACCAGAAAGGATATGGGCAAAGACAGAGCGGGTGTGAGGGTTGTTCTCTTTCCCACTTTGTACCTGAGGGCTGAAGCTATATGGTTCATCTGAGATCACAGAAGAAGCTTGTGTGAGAGCCAGGGCTGAACTAGGGTCCCAGCATTGGCACTGCAGGGCAGTTCCCCAGCCCCGTTTTCATGGACTCTGTTTAGAAGTTGTCAGGTCTCTCTATGCTATTGCTCCTCTACGTGTTCCCCTAAGTCAGGTTGCTCTTATTTACAGGATTTTTTGGAAGCTCTGCAGCCCCAGCACCAGGCTTTTGAAACAGATGCATAAGGACAAAGAATCTGGTGGAGTGCATTGGCATCTCCATCACTGCAGGTACAGTGTCTGAAGGTTTGGAGCTAGCTCTGACCTTCACACCCTTGTCCTTCCCCATCCTCCTCCATTGAAGTACTCTGAGCTTGGAACCACTTTGAATTAGTGCCTCTAAAGAGGTAGTTCAGTATTACTGAGAGTGTATGGGCTAGAGGGGGAAGAGATTCAATCAGGTGGAGCTGATGAAAGAATCCAGGTCTGCCCAAGCCTCCAAAGGGTTATGAAAATAGGTATAAATACATTTATAATCTACTGCATTGCAGAGAAGTGAAGAGACTAATCCAGCTTGAAAGAAGTGTCTCCTTCTGTGCCATCTTTACCAGTTCCTGTAGATACTTGTGTAGTGCTCAGCCACTGGGGAAGCAAGGTGGTCTCTCCTTCAGGGGTAATGGGAGCATAGCATGGCAGTCAGTACTGCAGGACACGAATGTTGTCTTCACCCACAAATGGACCAGGAAAGTGGAAGGAGATGAGACCCTGCCAGCTGCCAGCCAGGCTATTGCAGAGTGAGAATGAGGGGAGGAACAGTTTTGAAGAGCACATCTGTATCTAGCATCGCTTTGCTTTACTGTCAGGAGAAGGATTGTTCATCAGCTGCTGTGAACTCAGAGCTAGGCCATCTGCAGGTCTTGGGAGAAGCCACCACCACCCTGTTACCAAAGCTCTCCGCCACACTGGGGGCAGAGCTGCCTCCTGCTCCATCAGCTTTACAGGTCTTCTGCAGCTCTTGCCTGTGTGTCACTCACACCCCAAAGTATTAGCTGTGTTTCTGTTGGCGAGGGGTGGCTGGGAAGAGACCAAAATCAGAGTATGTTACTGAACACTTGCGTGGGAGGTCTGTTGTTAGCACGGGTGTGAGTGCTGCACATCTGAGAAACTAATATGATGAGAGAGGCTATGCACGTGAAACAACTCAGGGCAGCGGGCCACGTTCCTCCTTTAGATCTGCTTGGTGCTGACAAACCCATTAGTGGCAGCTTGATGCTGATCAGGACTTTGCTGCGAGCAAAAGCCCTGGAGGCTGTTGGCAGCTGAGCTTTGCACAGGACCAAGCTGATGGATTCAGTTATGCCGCCCCCCAGCACATATGGTGCAGATTCCCAACCAACTTTCTGAGCAGGCAGTGTTTCTGGGAGAGGTTTGGCTGAAGACTAGGCTTGGTGCAGCTGTGTCAGCGGGTTCTGGAGTGGGAAGGGCACTGGATTTCACTTCCCCGTTCACTTCCTGGACCACTAGTGTCAGGAAGAGGCAGTTCAGTTTTTGGGGTGTGGGAGGGCTTGGGGGGCTTGGCCCAGCCTGCACAGGGCGTGAGAAGGGCACCGAACCATCCTTCCAGCCCAGCTGCTTCCTCCACTAAAGCATCGAGACAGAGTCTCTGCCATACCCAGACTGTTTGGAAGCATGTTGATAAACTTCCAAATGTCTATTTTATAATCCAGATGTGCTAGCCTTGGCTGTAAACCCTCATCTGAAGAACAGGTGTGCTATAATGTTTCTAGCAGTGGCCCAAAGCCAGCTGGAGGCTTGAGCTGAGCAGGGGCCAAGGGGCTGGTGCCATATAGGATATGGATACTGGGGCAGGGACAGGTGAGGCAGAGAGCTGTAGGTCAGCCGTAGTTCACAGCAACCCGGAGTCAGACTGCTAGTGAAGAAAGGGGCAAGCCAGAGTATCCCTCAACCCCTAACCTCTGCTTAGCAGCACTGGAGCCATCTCAGAAGAGACTGCTCTGGTTGTATGGGCAACATGGATGCATCCATGGGGTGCATGAGCCTTGATCGGATATGTCCTGATGAAGAAGCACAGGGCTAGGGCTGGCCACCAGCCTCTGTGGTATTTTCTGTGGTTTGCCTCGACCTCTCCAGCAGCTCTGTGGTCTGGGTGGCACTGCAGGTCACAGCCGCTCCCCACCAGCATGGCTAGGGGAACTGATATGGGGCAGCTGCTTCCTTGGGCCAAACTTCACGTGTGCCCTTGGCCTGAAGAGCGTGCATTCCCCCTGGGCTGGGGAAGGTGTCCTGTTGCTGGGCCTGGATCTGGCTCCTAAAAGCTGTGCTGGGGAGAAGCACAGTACCAGTGGGAGGACTGGCAGCAGCAGTGGGCTGCCAGAGAGGGGGGACACCAGCCCTCTGGTGTAGGGAGGACAGCCAGCCCTAGGTGCTGGCTGTCAGGAAGCCTGTGGATGGTGGGGACGATGCAGGGCACAAGGTGCTGGTACCACACTGCCTTAGCTATGCATGGTGCCTGCAGGCTCAGAGTTGAGAGCCACACTGATGTTCTGTCCCCCTACCCCCTAAGCCCCCAAACTTCTCTCACACAGGATTTTAGCTCCACTGGTGTACCGCTGGCTGATTTGTGTAGCCTAAAGGCTTTGTCAGTGATGTTCACACCCTCCAGAGCCCCCACAGAGCCAGCCAAGCTTGCAGGGAAGCAGAGCCTGAGAGCAATAAGGTAAGCAGTATGTGCTATAGGGGCAGCTGCTTTTGCTGAAAGTGGGCAGCAAGGCAGGGGTAATCCAGGCCAGGGGCAGCGCTGAGGAAAGGCAAGGGCCATATCAGTCCCATTCCCTCATGGAACAAGAGACCAAGGTGCCATCGAGAGGGGCCCCCCACAGACAGCACTTTCCCCTGCACCTGGGATGGCCCCGGCAATGCTCTACACCCAGCCAGGAGCCTGCAGCATCCCCTTGTCCCTTCTGGTGGTGAAGCTGGTCCTGTTGCTTCATTTTCATCTCCTCCCTGATTGCACTCCTGGCTTGTGCACCTACCTTTCCTGCCTGCCTGCCTTCCTCCTGCTTCCTGTACCCCTGGCTGCCTTCCTCCTGCTCATCTGAGGCAGGAGCTGCCTGTAGATGAGCCTAGCTCACACAGCCTCAGAGCAGGCCGTTCTGGACTGATGCTGCTGCTGCTGCTGCTGCTGCAGGGAAGTTCCCTAGGGACATCGAGAGCTGACCACCTCCTTCAGCCCTGCCACCCTCCAGGACATGCTTCCCCTGGCTCAGGGATGCGCAGGGCCAGGCTCTGGGAGGCAGGAAAGAGAGGGTCTCTCCCACCTCCACGGTGCCAGCTGCCCTTTCAGCTGCCACCCTTGCCATCAGGGCTCACCAGCCTCAAGGGAGTACAGGCAGCCCCCTGGGCTGCTGGCACTGCTGCACGCTGGAGCTGTGTGAGGTTGCCCTGGCTGCTCAGCCGGACTGAGACAGGGAAGGGGACAGGGAGGGATGGCAGAGGCATGGCCTGAAAGCGCATGCCAGAGCTTGGCACAGAGGTAGAGGTAGTCATCAGCAGGGAGGGCAGGCTTACATTGTCCCTGCTTCTGCCCTGAGCTCCAAACCCAGTTCTGGGAGAGGCAGGAAAGTCAGGAGTGCCACTTCTGTATTCCTGTTATGGATTTTTGTTCTGCGCCTGAAGAGGCCCGTGTCTGGGTGGGAAGTGCATGCTTCCCCACCCCAAGCTCTTTGCTCTTCTCAGAAGACGATGACCTGATGTGGTATGGAAAGGAGCTTTGCTCATCTTCTCTGCAGTCGCCCTGCATTTATTTCCTTGTTAATCTCTCATTCCTCATTATTCTTATTTCCTGTAAGAGTCCAGGCCCTTTCTTACAGCTGTGTGCCATACCTAGGTGTAGAGTGGGTGACAGCAGAGTCAGCGTGGCAACTGGTAAGGGAGACTTGTGGATGTGTGATGTCACTGGAGAGCTGGATTCCCAGCCTGTGAAGTCACAGCTGAGAAACTGGGTACTCAGCCTAATCCAAATAATTACCCAATGGGACTGCAAAGTGTCAATGAACTAGTCTATGGCATGATGACTGACTACTTTAGCTCTAACATACGCCACCTAATAATTGCCACTTTTTGCAGTTCCTTAAGATTCACTTATTAATAAGCTATTAAGCATGCACTTGAAATCACTGCATTGTAATGAGCCGAGATCACTGCTCACACAGCCAGTCCAGCACCCAAATTTGTAGGGAAGCACCTAAAATCCTGTGATGGGGAGCAGGCCTGCAATTTCAGGATGGCAGAGTAACCAAACTGAAATACTGATGTAACATCAGCCCCACCCTGATCATTCCCATTTCAGGATCTATGTGGCTGTCATTGGTTTTCCTCTGATACACAAAGCTGATGGGCTGAAGGACTTCCAGCCCAAGTTCCCCATGCCCTGGGCAGTCAAGAAGAGGGTCTTAAGGGAGGAACAGCAAGTTGAAGAAAATGAGTCATTGCTTTTTAGGAAGATTGTTTTGGAATCAAAAGCAGGAGTGAAACAACTTTAATCTCAAACACTCAGTAGAATTCAAAGTTTGATTCAGGTTTGGTTTTTTCCTGGTCTTTTTGTTGTTTAAGATTGTCAAAAGCATTGCATTTACTTTGCACTGAAGTTCAGTGTGGGAGGAATTTCTGAGGAAGAGCTTCTTCAGCACAGTCTGGGGATTGCCTGTTTCTTCTGTCCTCGCTGTTGGGCCATCTTGCTTGGATCTCTGTCTTTTCTCTTCTCCAGGTTGTGGGCTCCTTGGGAAGTGCTGCTTGTGAAGTGGTACCAGACACCAGGGAGGGAGACTTTCCCCTGAGAACAGCATCCCATGCTCCCTGCCTATCCTCAAGCTGTTGCTCCTGCTTCCCTGTTCCCTTCCAGTCTGTGACAAACTGATGTTCAATGGCTGCCTCAGGAAAAGCCTCCTGGCATTAAGACCCCAGTGAAAAGGGGAAGAGAAGGTTATAGAAATTCACACTGTCGGCGCCCTTTCCATACTTGTCTCAACAGTGCCCCAACCACATGGGGAGTGTTCCGACTTTGTGGGTCACAGCCCTTAAAAATGGCAAGAGGTTCTGCTTCCTCCTCTCCCTCTCCCCTCTTAGTGAGGACAGCTGAGTAATGAGTGCTCTGGTTGAAGCCCCCCTCAGGCTGATTTCCTGAGCAGGCTTGCTCCTGCAGGGAACTTGTGATGGAATGGGTTTCCTGGTCAGGGCAGCCTCTGTGCTCCTTAGGGACACTCAGGCTTTCCTGGTTTCCAGGCCGCTCGCCCTGACACATGCAGTTCCAGCCACAGGTATTGAAGAAGCAGAGAGGCCAGACCAGCCTCCTGGGGAGAGGGGAGATTGCAGTCGGATCATTGCAAACAGGACTTCATTAATTATAAATAGACAGGTTCCCCTGAGTGCTGTAGCTCTGCATGAGTTACATTCTAGCTGAGGGTTTGGGTTTTTTTCTCTCCTGAAGAGCTGCTCAAGGGGCTTGAAATAGTGCAATGGATAAATAAGGAACCAGCTGTGCTCTGCAGCCAGCCCTACCAGAGCCTTTCTGCAGCAGTAGCCCACAGCAACCTCCTCTCTGCCTCACTCTGCACTCCCATCCCTTGGGTTCTGCCATCTGGTCATGCTCTCCAGGTTTCTTCTTCCTAGCGGCGTGTTTCCCTCTCCTGTTGTAACCTCTTTTCCAGTGTGTGGTCTCAGCCCTTGGTAATGCACGGACACATGTTTAGACAACAGCACAACATAGAAGTCCATTTGTGGGACACCCACTTTGCTGGTCTGTGCCTCCTTCCTCCATCTCTGAGATGGCCCTGGTTAAATTAAAGCAGAAGGAACAATAAAAACGGCAAACCTTGGCTTTTGACTAGGAGCTGCTGGACAGTTTCTCTTCTGTTTTCTGACAACAAACTGTCACTTACAGGGCTCTCAGCTGCCCTCTGGCAGCCTCCTCACAGGGAGAGGCCGGGATGTACCCCAAGGCTCTGAGGGGCAGACCAAGAGTGGGTGGAGGTGGCTGGAGGGCCATGCTGTGTGTCTGGCAGGAGCGGCTCCTCTGGCCGGTCAGAAAGTCTCCTTCCCTAGGTGCCATAAGCATGAGCATGTTGAGCTGTGTGTATTGCATGGCAAAAGCGAGGGGTGGGAATGCTGTCCGTGGAGGATTTGCTGGCTGTGTTTGCAAATTCAGAAGCTGCTTTTCCTGTCTTTCTGATGCCCATGGCTACAGAGGTCCTCTCCAGAGGTCTCTCTGCACTGCTGCTTGGAAGTGGTTTCTCCATCCAGCTCCCCAGTGTGGCTGTGTCCTCCCTCCTGGTGTGAGATGGCTCTTTTCAGAGAAGCTGTGACTTGTGCCTCTAAAAGGCTGGCTCCACACCCTGATTTTTAAGCTGGTGGGGCTGGCCAACCTTCCCCTGCCCTTCAACCCTGAGCAGGGGGAGCACTCCTCCTTCCTCTCTGGGAGCTGCAGGCAGCTCCTGAATCCATGGAATGTGTCCCATCTGTAGTACGTTAGGGTCTGCTCACAGCAGAGGAAGAAGCACATGTGGGTTGTGAACCCTTCTGAAGAGGAAGAGAAGGGGCTAATTAATCTAAGGAATACAGTGCCAGGAGTCACATCTGGGGGCCAACTGGCCCTGGAAGCATGGTTCCCAGGTGCTACCCCCCTGAGGGGGTCGTGCAGAACTGGTGTGGACCTAAGGGGTAGGGGAATGAGGGTGTGAGGTGTCCTGGTGCAGAGGGACCCCCATCAGCACAGTCCTGAAGAGCCCCTTCTCCCTGTCTTTGGGAGGGCTCAAGGAGATGTGACTTGTGCTCATCTCTCCAGGGCACAGCCCACCTTCACCTCTCTGCTTCTGGCCCCATGGCTTCCATCCTCAGCTGCCAAGCACTCCTCCTTCTCTGTCATAGCAGGGGCAGATGAGAAGGGCCATGCCATCAGCAGTACACCCTTGCTCCTCTTCTCTGCAGGGTCTGATGAGCCCCTTGCTTTCCATGCTGGCTCCCATGTCTGCCCCATTCACCTCAGCGCCCTGGCCCTGGAAAGCGTGGGCTTGGAGAGGTGCTGCAGCTGTGTCTGCCCTCGGCCTCTCCTCTGGTGCCACCGCTGCTGTCTGGAAGCTCATGGGGTAAATTCAGGGGAAGCAAAGGCAGCAATGAGCACTTTGAGATGCCTGCCTGCAGCTTGCCAGCTCAGAGAAGCCCTGTGCTCCCTGCTGAGGCGGGCTGGGCTGTTGAACCCTGCTTGCCGGCTTGCTGCCTCATCCTCTGTCCACTGCTGATCTCTCTTCCCAGGTGCAGCAAGCAGCCTGACTGTCCACACTCTGCTGGTGTGAGTTCCTGAGAAATGAAGTATTTCATGTTTGTTGCTGAACCCCCATTGAGCAGCACACTGAAACCCAACCCCAGCCATGACTCCCCATGCACCCCGTGCTTTCCTTTTTCAGATGGGTTTGTTTTTGGGGATGGCCAAATCTGAAAAGAGCTATGAGTCTTGGAGACAGTGAGCCCATGCCCAAGAACCTACCTGCACATCACTCACCTGCACCAGGGATGCAGCCACTGCCCTCCCCAGGTGCCTGAACTGGTGCCTGCAGCCCCTTGTGCCAGGCAGCCCCAGGGCGGTGGGACCAGCTCCTGCTCTGCCACAGTGCTTACATGGGATCAAACGGTGCTGGCATGTCCCTGCAAAAGCAAGTGTTTGCATGTGTGAGGCTGGAAGGAGCTTGGTGTCCAGCTCCGGGGGAGTTACTGTAAACATGGAGTGAAGCTGATTTGGGAAGGGATGCCAGCTCCCTGGGCTGGGCTCCACCGCAGCCTGGGGCAGCTGTGAGAGGTACCAGAGGGCCATCAGTGGCTTTGCATGTTATTCCCTGGCCCCATTAGGGAGGCACAGGCTCTTGCAGCCCCACCACCATCGGGGCCCAGAGTACAGGCTCCTGTGGAGGTGCAGTCCCCTGGGGATGCCACAAGTCTCCTTCTTTGCTGGGGTGACCCAACACCTCTGGGAGGAGGAATCCACTTGTACCCTGAGCAAGCCTGCTCTGGGTTTGCTTGCTCTAGCTTTGAGCACTGGCCGGGCTCTCAGCTGCTTTGTTTATGGCTTTGTTTATGGCGTTGATAATTTTCTCGTGTCAGGTTTAGGCACAAGCATTCTTTCCACTGCTGCATAAGAAAGTAATTAGGTGAGGATGGAAAGGACATTCCTCTTCCTCAGAACAAAGAAAGGAGCCATGGCTGTTATCAGGCACTGCTCATGGC
The DNA here is from genome assembly GCF_000699245.1 of Pterocles gutturalis. Classification (NCBI taxonomy): domain Eukaryota; kingdom Metazoa; phylum Chordata; class Aves; order Pterocliformes; family Pteroclidae; genus Pterocles; species Pterocles gutturalis. The sequence continues at coordinate 984 of NW_010100461.1, read as the reverse complement.
ATCTGGGGCCATGCAAGCTCCTGCCCAAGCGGTCGCTCTGCCCCGGCAGGGTGGGTGGGTGAGCTGATGGCATCCCAGGAAGTGCCAAAGCACCCGCTGTTTTTTCCTCCAGTACCACAAAGCTTTTGGAAACAGACAGCTCAGTGAGGAGCAGGGGAGGCGGCACCTGCAGTGGGAGAGGCTGGAAGGAGTGTCAGTGGGATGGGGTCCTTAAGGAGCTGGGGGAGCGGTGGGCACGGGAGGAGAGTCTGTGCTCTGTGTGGTAGCCACTACATTCATCAAAAGGGACAGAAGAGATTAGATAAATTCATGGGCTGATATGACCATTTGCCTTTTAAACACAGAGGCCGAGCTGCAGCACTGGCCACAAGACCCACTGCAGGGACAGGCACTGGTGAACATCTCATCCCATGGGTGCCTGCGGTGCCCCCCTCTGCCTCTTCACACACAAAGATGCAGTGAGAGGTCTTTAGCCACCCACCAAGTTCACAGTCACCGCTATGGGCCAGAGCGAGCCCACCCTAAATGTACTCTGTCGCTGGGCTGGCAGTGAGCCTGCACTCCACTGGGAGGATTTGCTCCCTGCCCCAGGTGGCCAGAAGCAGCA
>NW_010100461.1:0-275 GCF_000699245.1 Pterocles gutturalis | reverse complement strand
TGTGATTGCAAGTTGTCCCTCAACCACCAGGTGCCCATGCAGAGACAGATGAGGGGAGGGACGGACATCTACTTTAAACTGGTGGGATATGTCTCCTGGAAGATCTCCTTAAGCTGAAAGACCTGGAGCTTTTAGGTGGGTCCTTTTCTAGCCTGGACCTACACAAGTAAGAGTATAAAGCTCTGAGTTCAGTTTGAGGGGATCTGAGAGTTCTGTAGCCAGGACAGGATGGCAAATAAGGCTTTTCCCATTGCCACGCTCTTCTCCTGGGAGAT
>NW_010100460.1:112079-115865 GCF_000699245.1 Pterocles gutturalis | reverse complement strand
AGGAGTCAGCTATGAGGGAAGACCAGCAAGTGGCAGAATATGCCAGATTTAGATTGGTTTCCTCTCTCTGAAGCAACCCAAAGTGGTTGGAACAGAATCCAGGAGTGGGGCCAAATTAGAGTTGGCTTCTGACTGTAGTTCAGTGATCGATTTCAATAGTAGGCATTAATTAATATTGCTGGAACATTTTGAGGGGGTATTACCCAGAACCCAAACAGGATATAAAGAGAAAAGGTCACTGACAAAGCTATGTCATAGTCAGTGCAAATACACATCTGTTAATTCCTACTCGTGAGACAAGATTTCCCCAAATTGTAACTTCCATAGAGTATCTCCCCTCAAAGACATTGAAAGGCTGCTTCTCTAAGAAAACCAGGATAAAACTTCAGAATACGATTCTCAGAGAGTCAAATCTTCACACATAAACCAATCCCCTGAAATTTAACTCCAGACCTCCTGTCAGAGATGTCTCAAACTCCTCTGTGGTTTCAGTAACTTCTAACTGGAGAATGACAATCCCCATTCGGAAACTCCTGCTAAGATTTTCAAACCTGGAGCGAAAATAAAATCTTTTGAACATTCTTGTGAATGCACCAGGAGGAGCACGCCTTGACAGTTTGAGACACAAGACAGTGAAGTGCCCAGTTCCTGCAAGTGTAGTTTTCCTACCCTGAATTTTGCAGTGCCTGCTCCTAAATCCACAGCTCCACCACATAAAAGACTCTCTCAAGTGTGACTGTGTTAAAATTTACCTTTGTGAAGAAACAGCATATTTAAATAAAATTAAATTCCAGTTAAGTGTTCTGATCAGCTGTCTGCAGTTCTGGTACTTTCTCTGCTGCTGGCAATCTATATTCACATCGCATGCTTCTGAAAGTGCAGATCAAAACCTTTCCTCAGCTCCAGACTTTCAGAAGTTTGTTCAACCTCTCCCCTATTTTTTTTTCCCCCTAATGGAAGACTTAAGTTATACTAAGCTATTATTGGAAATATGAGAATGCTGGCAGGTCAAAGTCTAAACAGCAAATTAAGACAATAGATCAATCATCTTTATCATGGTTTCTTTATACTTCCTTTAAATTATAGGTCTGTAAAGGTACCAGGCTTAATTGTCTAGTAAGCCACTGTCATACCTGCCTCTCTCCTAAATGCCATGATACAGAAGTGAAGGCTATCTCACATTTCCTTTTGTTCCTTTGACTGGTGTGAAGTAAACAACTCAATCAATTTGTAAAGCACTCTTTTTTTTCCCCACGGTACAAGGCAAGTATTATACTGAAATTCAGAAGTGGGGAAAAAAAAAGGACATGGCATTCAGTGGACAGAGCAGAACAGAAATTGCTAGTGCACAGAGACGGAGTGTAAATATCTGTTGCTATTTGTGCGCAGATGTTTATATCATTTAACACATAACAATATACCAGATAAGCAAACCTATACAAAAATTTAAATTCCACAGCACAGATTTCATCCCCATGTTCTTAGACTTGGAGCAAACTCAAAGGTTCTGTAAATTCTAACTTACGTATTTAGACTATGATTTTACATTTTCAGTTATGGCCGAACTGTGGTTGTCTGCCATAACATACACCAGAAGAACCAGCCAATTTTGACATTTGAGCTCTTTTATTCGAATCAATTATTTAAGAATGTTTAGCATTTATGCCTGAAGATGTAATACACCTTTCAAAACCTGGAAAATCTGTATTTCAAGTTAAACTAACTGCTAAAATGTTACAGCAATATCTGGATTGAAGACTGATTTTGATCTCTCTGCTAACAGATTAAAACTGCTTACAGTCCTAGATGGCATATGTAACTATCTGGCCACATCTCCTTGGCACAGTCATCTAGTCCTTTATATTTATCTTACCTTTAATGCATCATGTTTTTCATTTGCTTCAACAATCAAAATTTCTGCCATATCCTCGGCATGCTCAGACCGCGCGTGGACAAACAAGGCTCTGCCAACTTCTGATATATTCTTTAGTGCAACTAAAGACCCGTCACGTTCCACTTTAAAGTCTGGGTTAGAAACTTCGAAGTTCAATTTGTTATTCCCCTTGCAGTCATCAAAATCCACTGGGGGGAAAAAAAAAAAAAAGAACACAATTATTCACTTTGGAACACAGACTTCAAACATCTTTATGTTATTGGCTTGTCTACAGATCTTGGGAAGAAATGTCTCCTGATCTAAGGGGAAAAACTTTCAAAGAAGCTTTATATTTCTGTGACTTTAATTCATAGACACATCTTATGAATACACACTTTCAGGAGGATGCAGAGATTTTGACCATGCTAAATGGAGAGGTAGGAGATGAACTAAACACTTTGCGATCACTCAGATCAAATGTACAAAATGCACATCTAGTTCTACAAGTTGGGCAGTAGAGACCTTGTTGTCCTCCTCATTATAACCCAGGATGCCTAAAGGCTTCTCTGCTGGCAAAGTGGTTTCAGATATCCAGTAAATCTTTCTGCTTGGAATTGTTTACAGATTATTCAACCACATAGCCTACTGCAAAAGTGTTACATAACAGAAAACCCAAACTATAACATTTCTTACTAACTACTGGAATTGTGACATAGATTGAGCTGCATTATCGGTATAACTAAGAATTATGAGGACTTTTAATTAAACAGTAGCTGTCAATAATTCTGTTTCACTTTACATGGAAGATTTAAAATATTTAGGAAGGCTAGCATAAGAGAAAAATGTTTCTAAAGTATAAAGGTTTGAGACTTTGCCTCAAGTTCTGAGCCCGGTAGATTCACTTTGCAAAAAATACTGGAAGAAACACTAGTGATGTAACTACCAGCTATATGATTGTGTGTCTTCACCACAAACTTGAAACTGGCTGCTTCTTCTCAGGTTTCAACATCTCTGAACAATATATTTGCATGGGAAGGGTTTTTCTGCAGACAATCTGTTTTGTATTCTCTACCTGCTCCTTGAGTTACTGCTGCTGGAGACTCTTCACTTATCTGTATGCTCTTGCTATTTTGATTTTACATTTCGTTTCTACTGGATGCTTAAAAACTGCATTACACTTTCAGAAATGGATACAGACAAGGATACAGGCCACAGAAGATCAAAGACAGCAGAGTTTTACTGAAAATAAAGCACTTTGCATAATTATTTAAATTCACTGTAAATACACTTGTATTCGGTCATTCTTTTTAAAAGAAAAAAAAAATCCCAGATTCTTGCACAGCCTGGCCAATACCTAAGCTTTCCCTGACTATGTAATATCTGTAACTGGTATTAAAACACAGACAGCATCTCATACTGGATGGCCTAACAACACTGCTGGGAAGTCACACAAAAATCCTCTTCAGAAAACTTTGCTTCTACTACCAGACTTGAAGACAGGGCTGTTGGAGGACCTGGTGGAGATCCTTCATGCCTGGGCATTCACTGGGATTGAACCCCAGAGGAGAACCGCCCCAGAGGGGAACTGTTGCTGGTTACAGAATCTGAATGCAACTTAATTTTATGATGAATATTGATGAGAAAGGTTAAATTAAAAATAAACCAAGAGCAAACTTCTCAAATGTCTAAAATTCAGAATAAGGCACAGAACAGGGGACATGTGACACTATTTGCCAAATCAGCAGCACTGGGCTGGCCTTGGGCTGCATCCACACTTTCCCCTGCTCCAGCACGAGTCCCCTCCGTGGGCCGCAGCTTCCTCAGGACAGGCCCACCTGCAGGAGCTGCCGGGAATCCCTGCTCCAGCGCCTGGAGCCCTTCCTCTCCTCCTCCTCCTCCTCCCCCCCAGGGCT
>NW_010100460.1:105283-112052 GCF_000699245.1 Pterocles gutturalis | reverse complement strand
CCCCAGGCAGCATTTTGCCCCTTTTTAAACACATTCCACAGAGGAATGTGGCTGAGGGGCTCAGCCGCGCCCTGTGGTGAGGGAGCTGCGGAACCGCCTGGAACCACCCAGAACCGTCCGGAACCGGCTCTGTCCAGCACAGGGCAGCCCCGCCCCACCTCAAAGGGCCCTGCAGCCCCTCTGCCTGCCCCTTGCCCACTGACAAACGCATTAAGAGCCTGAGGTGGGATTTTAAAAGCATCAAGTTGCGTTCCTGTGAATTTGTGCCTAACTATCCTCTTACTGAGAAGAGTCCAAACTCTAAAAATTATCCCAGCACCTGAAGGATCTGCTTCTGCACAAGTCTGAGGCTTGCTCACGTATTTTTAACTAAAAGCTGTTCCCATTTCCTCAGCTTTACTCGAGGGCAAGAGAACTGTCCTTGGATTCACAGTGGGATAACAAACCAGAATTTCATCAGCCCGTTTGCCGTTTCATTGAATTTTGCTGAAAGCAAGAGGGATTATTAAAAAAAAAAAAAAAAAAAGAAACAAAAAGCTCTTTCCCCTCAGATACTGCAATCCCTCCAGACAAACCTATCTCAGTCTGTCATGTTGCAGACCCCTGCTTGCAAAGTCTTACGCTGCAGCAGAAGCAGGGAAGGGGGAAACACAGAATGTGGGAGCAGCAGCAGTTTAAAACAATTTCACAGTACTCGAACCACGCTGCCCTGAGCCACGGCGGCTCTGCGAGGCCAGGAACCGCTCACAGAAAGGGTCTCGTGCTCGCGGGAGGATTTCGATGGAAGGCTCTCCCTTAGCAAGGCCTTCCTGGCATAGAGCCACCCGTTGCAATTTATGTTGGTGATAGGACAGGCATTTTAACAGATCCACCACAATCTCCTAAAGCTAGCAACCCACAAAAAAGACAAAATACCCCTGTCACCACAAATGTGTGAAGTTGAAGCTCTCTGTACTAATCACTGTATACACAGCAGCGTTGATGAATTATGAGTGGATTCTCTTTCAACTTATTTTTTTCCTCTCTTTAAAAAAAAAAAAAAAAACACAACGCAAAACAATCAAACTGGGTTTTCTGAAGGTACCTTGTTATATTGAATAAACATGTCCTCGCAGTCAAAATCTGCTGATGATCTACTGTCGTTAATAGGTTAAAACTGGAAGAATTTGGCATCACTCTGAGAAATTAATTATGTCAGGAGTAAAAAATAATAATAGAAAAAAAAGCCTAACAACTATGATAAAGTCATCACCTAAAAACAAATGTCCTGGTTCAGAGCTATAGCATCACCCAGCCAAACACCACAGGTCACACTCAAAAACAGGTCACGCTGTGCTGTGCTTCAAAAAGAGGGGTGAAGCTGGCTGGGAGTACACTCCTTCCACCTTGCTGCTCAGCATTCACCAACCTTGAGATTCCTGCACTGCTGCCATCTGCATGCATTGCAGAAATTCAAAGACCACATGCAGATTCAACATAAGGAATCAGGAGAAGTACTTGGATCTATATTCTATATTCCCTTGGAGTTATGAATTTTACACTTTTAGACCTTTTATATTTTGCACATCCATTGACTTTGCTTTATGAAACCCTGCAATGTTTTCCAACAAGGGCAAAAGCAGAGTGGTTTGAAAAAGGGAAACTTTTCTTACCATATCTCATCCAAAAGCACTGATGCTTTCAAATCCCAATTCAACCACAGAAACAAGAGCATTTGATGAGGTTAATAGCAAGCAGAGGGAAAGAAAATGAAAAGACTCTGAGAAGTACTGATATGTAGGAGAGAAATTAGAAGTGGGTGGAAGGAGATGAAGTGATCATAAGGATAGAGAGCATTGAAGATTACTTAGACCAAAGGCCAACAGAGATGAAGCTGAAGCCAATTGTCAAGAGAGTTGAAGAGAAACGTAGCCTTAGATAAAATCCCTAATCTGACGTTAGGGGTAAATGTGAACTTTATCAGAATGATGATGCCTCCTGGGCTGGGATGACCAGAGAACATTGCACAGGATTGCATTGCGTTCCCAGTCATTCTCACAATGCCCCTCACTGGGAACGTTTGCTTCCTTAAACTCATGTGGCTTCTAGGGAAAAGCCAAAGCAGATACCCAAAATCTATGCTTCTTTAGTTGCCTCTGCCAGGCTCCAGTAGCAGCTACATAGCCAAAGGAGCAAGCCTTGGCACTGATGACATTTTCCTGCCATGCTTAAGGAGTTTAACTAGACTGTAGGCTCTTCAGAGCAATGAGCGCTTGTTTGCTCTGTGTCTGTGCAGCATCGTACAGCACTTGCAACAAAATGATTCATGTTTGGTGCTCAAGGTGCTAGAGAAGTTCAAAAAAATAATAATAGTAACTGTTCAGCTATAGCCTTAATGTAAAATTGTGGTAATGCTACACCAGACATGACTAGTGATTGTGTCACATTGTCAAGAACTCAACGGGCAAATAAAACAATGATCTAATATTTATTTACATGAAGGCAGAGTTCTTCATTTATTGATGCATATATGGCTCTTTTGATGTTCCTAGTCATGCTCCAGCTGCCAAATGAACATCTTTATTGTGCTTAATATGCCATATGGTATGAGACAGGCTCCAAAACTCCATGCAAGCAAAATGAAAATACTGCCAAGCATCTCCCAATAAAAAACAACACGCATGTCACTCATCGCCCTCTATTCATTTCTCCATCTCCTATACTAAACTTTACTCCTTTCTATAATGCAGCTCATTGACATGTGAATTGCACAGAATGTTTTTGTCCACCAAGCAATATCCATTATTAGTAATATTTGCATGCATGCCAAGGTGTTAATTGCTGACTTTGAGTTTGTTATCATCGAAGGAATTACCCTGTTGGTTCAAAGATTCTCGTGCAAGTCCGTTACTGTAATGCTGGAAAACTGAAGCTGAGATTGGAAATATTACACCCTTTACACATCTCTGCAAGAAAACTCAGCTTCCTGGGATTTATCATTCCGGTGCATCCCATTCTGACTGTTATGATATGCCACATATGTGAGATTTCTACACAACTGTGATATTTATGATAATGAAACACAGATGTTTTAAAGAATTACATTTTAAAACACTGAAAAGCTTAGCAGTTGGATTTCTTGTAATCTATATAAAAAGAAAACAAGCTGAAATAGATTTCTTATGTTTCAAAGAACATCAGGCTGATATATTCCTCTTCTAAAGTAATATTTTTCCAAGTTCATTTCTCATAAGTTTAATTTATTTTGAACAGAAATACAGAATTCATAATTTTCTCTCTGATGAAATCTCTACAGAGGTATTCTGAATAATTAAATATACATATTTATCTATAAACACACAGAAACTTACTCTGTATATCTGTATGTATTTGTAATTTTATGTTCACTAATGATAGCTAGCAACAAAATGGCTCCTCAGTAAGGAAATTTCCCATTGAAAATATACACCAAACACACACACACCAGACTTAATTACTCTGTCAGTGAAGGTTAGGATCCTTTTTGTAAATACAACCTAGCCTTGTTCAAACCAGAGGGTATTACAGCATCAAGTGAATACTATCCTGTGTGCTTTTCCTTACCCTTTGTAACAGGTAACTTTAGATCACATTGAAACCACAAGTCAGAAGCTGTACCTAGGAGAGGTCTAGAGATGCAAGAAAACTCCATCACACCTGCACAATGGCAACTTAACTTTCCAGCCCAGCAGGGATCTCTCAGCTCTGGTAAAAAGCCCTCCTTGCTCAACGATATTAGCAAAATACACAAGTTAGACACAAACTGGCAAAGCTGAGCTTCCTTAACTACAAAGAGAGAAAGGGGATGGCTGGAGCAAATGGAAATGCTTCTGAGTGCTGCTGTTCTATATAAAATTTCATAAAGTACCATGACCTAGCAAAGCTCTTGTTAGCAATAAACATTGACGCTGGCTGAAAACAGCAGGCAAGTAACTAAGGAGATGGTAACAGGCCCCCACGTGACAGCGTTTATGGCATTGTTGAATGCCTGATTCTGGTACAGGATCTCACACAGCAGCCCAACACACACTAACAGAAACGCAAAGTGTTATGAGTCTTCAAGAGATGAATTATCCTGTCAATGTGGAGAGGATGAAATCTACCTGGAACCAACACATCTGGACAACCTAAATCCATCCAAGAACAAAAGAGGAAACTGTTAACAATGGCTAATGACAAAGGCAGCTGCGAAACAAAAGAAATCCTGCTTTTCAAGCCAACTTTATTGTCAATTAGGAGAAACAGCTTCTCTCTCTTTGAGATGCCTTCAAAATCATCTCTGGAACATAGATTCTGGCAGGGAGCCCACAGCATGTTTATTTCTGCTGTTTTTCTGCAAGAATACTTGAACAGGACGAATAATAGAGAGAGAACAATGCTGCCCCATGAGAATTCTGGGGGCAGACTGAAGTCCACACAAGACATTGTCAACAGTTAAGTTATACAGGTCGTTTCTCAAAACATGAGGTTATCATTATTTCATACCTAAAAATGCTCTAGAAATAATGAATTTTCAGCTTAGAAAAAGCTACAAGCGTGACTAAAATATTTCTTTACACAAAAAAATCTAACTGAACATGTAAGGAAACAAACAAAATTAATTTTATGAAAATATTTTTGATGGGTTTTTTAATGGTTTAATGCTAAATTCTAACTCTGCAGCAGAACTGCTACAGAGTGATTTTTTTTAAAATCCAACAAGCAATAGTAGGTTATCTCCCACTGCAAGTTCATGATTCTCTTGTATCTATATAATTTCTTATGTGCCCCTGAAGTAAATTACAATGATGACTTATTTAGCATCCAGATAGTCAAAAACTGAGGAAACATGAGCAGGAGTACAAATGTTCATCAGTGATGTTCTGCTCTCTCTCCTTGCCTTCTGTTATACCCAACACTGTGCTCTGGCATCTTTTCACAGCTCACAAAGCTCCTCCTCTCTTCTCCTGGCACATCACAATGGGCAGATATGAGTATGGCATCAGGTACCCTGAGCTAAACAACCCTGCCCTAAAAACAGAAGCATCACAACTTGTACCAGCCCAGCACTGAAAATAAATGTATTAGCTCTGCAGCCCTTGGGTTGCTGTTTGGGATCCCAGCAAGTATTTTCATAGAGCACAGAGCACTGTTAGCAAAGGAGCTCCGTCAGCACCAAACTCAAGGATTCCTGCTTTTTCAGCACAGATATATTATTGCTGCTGCTTCTTGCCTTTTTCCACCATGCTCTCTCTTTCCTTCCTCCTCAAAAGAAAGATCCCTCAATGGCATCTTGTGTTCTTCAGTGAATTTATATTCTACTAACAGGGCTCCATCAGCAGTCTCTGACTGCTTGAAATTATGGGAAATCACAAACACTACAATCAAAACTGAAGGCATTCCCTCCTCCTCCCGGCAGACTTCACCAGCTCACATTACACAATACCTTCACACATCCTTTTGCTGCCTGTTGTCTCATTTAGGGCAAAAAATCTAATCAAGTGGAAGGAGTTGTAATGAGTTGTTCTCAGCTGGAAGTTATCTTGACTTATTCATTACGATGTAGACATGTTATTGACTGCTCTCTCAGGTCAGTGGCTGCATTAGAAGGCATGGTAATACCACAGCTTCTGCTCTAAGCCCTAGAGAAAAATTACTATTTCAACAAAAAATAGGATGACAGTGAGTGTGTCAGAAGGAAAACATAAAAATCAAAACTTCAGATGTTATATCCCAGTCATTGATCTTCTGAGTGCAACACATAGTTCAGTTTAAATGGAGCTGTTGTCTCTTTGTAAATACCGAGGACACTTAAACTGATACTGCATTTGTGGAGCTACAGTCCCAAAGGAACTGTCACATCCGTGGAGGAACATGACATTTCACTATTGACACTGCATTGATTCTCAACAGTCCAAAGGGCCCCAAACCCAGAAGCAATACATAGAAAAGACTCTTTTTAACTTTGTTAGTTTCCATGAAAGGGTTTCCCATTGCAATGCAAATGATCGATATTATTCTGTTTTAGCAGATTTACATAACATTTTGCTAAGAGCCCTAGGAGAACATAAGATGAAATTAACTTTAGATTCTTACAAAATCTTCACTGGCTGAGTCGGAGACACAAGCAGACAGAATCAAAGACATTCAAATGTATTCAATATGTTGTGGCATTGCAAATTGCTGTGAGAAGTTTGTCAATATGAAATAAATTGTATCCTATAGTGGAAGAAGATGGGACAGAGCCTGAGATTGTAGAATTCCCAGTGGGATATAATGGATAACTTCCTTTGAGTGCTGGCTGAATAAAGCATCAAGTGGCACTACTGACCATGAATTTTCTTAGCTTCTGTACAAGCACACATCTGATCTTTGAGCAGCACCCTAAGTGCTACCCAACCCAAATTTCTTGATATATGTAATTTATCGAAAACTAATCAGCTGAGGTTGTATTCAGCAGAAGAAACAGCGTCCCAGGAGATATAACTATGTAAATAAATTGCTGCCAGCAGATGTCAAAAAGTAACAACAAGCAATCACTCACAGGAAATAACCACAGTGCAACCACCACAGAAAGCACCTTATTTATGCCAGTATGTTTTTAAAATGTCTCCAAAGCCACAAATTTATTTAGTAAGGGTTTTCTGTTAACTAGACAATTAGCTGCAGGTCATGGGGATTTTTTCCCTCAAGTACACAATTAAAACTGTTTTTCTTCAAGGTCGGTTTGTTATAATTACAGTGATCTGTCATAACTTCTTGCTTCCTTTCC